>NC_012878.2:3802961-4102961 GCF_000003195.3 Sorghum bicolor
TAATTCTCAAATCAAATTTTGATTCTCTCGTGAAAGCTTTGCAAGAATTAGTTAAGCTAGATCTCACTACCCATCGCCTATAGAAGTTTGATCAAGGGTCATGTGAAGTCGCCCAATCTACATCTTTTTCTAACCGTTAGAGCCATTGGATCGAGAGGTAATTCATCACCACCTCAATATTGTATCCTCCAATATATTATTATTCTACTTGGACGATATCTTCAAATCTATACGGAAACCACTTTATACACTCTTGTTAATTTCAGCAAGACTCCCTACCCCATTCACGCTTGTATTGATCCCATCTAACTGTCAGATACATCACCAACGGTCATTGCCAGCTAACCTAATGCTAGTGAGTCATTGATTATCAAGCGCCCCAAACCAATCTTTCTTGGTGGCAGTCCAGCTAACATGCCTCGCTGTTGAATTCTAAAGTTAGCAGTTCCAGGTAAATCCACGTCAGAAGCCTTAAATTGTGCGACTACATTTAATTCCCAAATCAAATTTTGATTCTTTCGTGAAAAATCTATGCAATAATTAATTAGATTAGATCTACCGACCCTTCGCCTATGGATCGTTGATCAAGGGTCCTCACGCGAAGCGGCACAACCTCTACCTCTATCTATCCGTTAGACGGCGCAACCTCTATCTCGATCTATCCGTTAGATTGTGCAGCCTCTATCTCCATATATCTGTTAAAGTCGTTGGATAGAGACGTGATTGAACCGTCAACACAACATTGTGTCCTCCAATATATTATTATTTTATTTGGACGATATCTCCAAATCAATACGAAAATATATCTTCGAGTGGGATTCTTTGTGAAATTTTCCACTTCTAATATTAATTAACATATATGGTGATGCATGCTGCATCTCCTTGGTACACTGTTTGTGTGCACGTAGGAAAGCTCAAATCAAAAATAAAAAAGGAAAAAAAAACCGTAAAGGTAGCTTGACCACAACCTCCATCTCCTTGAATGCTCCAAAGCTCCCACAGGCACACACCACGGCACGGCACTTTCAATCGCTGGCCCTGTACCGGGCCCACCACCACCCCCCACCCCGACCCCTCCTCCTCCGGTTAGCTAGGGTTACTCGCGGTTAACCAACCTCTGGTTAGCGTCTAGGGTTAGGGTTAGGGTTTGCTTTTTCATTTCATCCTTCACGGTAACGTGGCGTAGTAGTACTAGGCCGGGGATCATGTGTGGCGTGTGGGCGTGCCTGCCCTGCCGCCGCTCGCTCGGTGGGTGGACGCAGCAGCAGTAGCACTAATAAAATAAAATAATTTAATATTAAATTTAATTAAATATAATAAAGGAGAGAAAAAAAAAGATAGTGGGATGGGTGTGTCATGTGTGTGGGCATGGTGATGGATGGGTGGATGGAAGGATAGAGGGGAGGGGAGGGGGGCCCGGGATCCGGTGTGGCGCATCGGCTTCCGCGCCGTCGCTGTGCTTGCTGTCGCTCGCTTTTGCTTCGTGTGGGCGACCTGCACCTGCCTGCCTTTCCTTGTGTCTGCGTCACTGCGTGTGGGGCCCCAGGCGTAGCTTAGGGCATCCAGAGCGGTAGTAGTATTGTTTTAAGGCCAGCCAGCCAGCGTCGTTTTCAGGGCTGGGCCCCACACCCGGGGATTATAATAAAAAAGAAAAACCCTCGCCTCTCGCCTCTCGCCAGTTCGCCTCTCTCGGCTCTCGCGTGAAATTCCCCTTTCCCCATTCGCGCCCCCGCAGCCCCTCCGCTCCCACCGCCGCCGCCCGCCCGCCCGCACTATTCCCCACCGCTGCCGGCGCGTGCTCGCCCGATTCCGCGCCCACCCGCACCGGATTTCACCTCCCGGTCGCGGATCTGGTCCGTGGCGGCGGGGAGGAGAAGAGGAAAGGCGAACAACGTACCCGAGCGCGCGCGGTTGCGTCGAGAGGGCGGCATCACCGGCGACGGCGCGGAGGCGGCCATCGACGACGACCGTCTCGAGAAGCCCGTAGCTCCGTCCAGCCGCCAGCTTCACCGCTAGCTTCCGATCCACCTCTTCCCGCATCGTTCCGGCCGCACCAACACCCGTCCGTCCGCCGCAGGAGCCCGTGTATAGCGGGGGGACGTCAGCCATCGGCGCAGCTCCACCGCACCCAGCCGACCCGTTCAGCGTGACGACAACAGCAAAGGCACAGGTAAAAATCAATATTTTAACTCTGGATTGATGATGAGGTCTCGGATCTTTGGTTTCAGAAGCAGCCTTTTTTTTTCTGCTTAAGGACTTGTTAGATCGTTCTTGCTACGTCCGCGGTCGACTTTAGCTCCACTTTCGCTGTCTACGACCTGCTTATTTCCCACCCTCCTTATTTTGCACACTCGAGATGCCTTACTGTGACTGCACGGAAGCCGTGACCACCTATATTTCATGTCGCGGAAAATGCGGGCTTTACTTGGATTCTTGCGGAAAACGAGTGGCCAACCCTGTCAGAGTTAGCACAGCAGACTTGCTGGCATGGACATGCATGGAAGTTAATCATGTTTTATCTATCTCTGCTTTATTTGGCAACCGACGTTGCGTTTCTATTTGTTTGTATATGTAGTCTGGTAATGAATTGATTAGAGGTACAGCTCGTATTCATTTCTTTCCTTTGTTGCGATGTGCATATGCTGGCTCGTTATGCTGTCTTCTATTCCATGAACGAACTAAGATGTATAGTCTGCGTTATGTTGGCTTTTACACAATCAAGCCTGCTAGTTCCTCATTCCTGTTGTACGTTCTTTTTGTTTCAGCGTACTACTAGCTATCTCTCTCTGCAGTCTCGATGAAGCAAGATGTGTGGGATAAGTCATGCAATGCTTGCTGTTTTTTCAGGGCTGTGTGAGGTGTTTAGTTCAGTTCCAAGATCACCAAGACTGAAGTGACAGTTGTGCTGCACGCGGTGCTTATAACAAATAATGGACGCAGCTGCTCAAGCTCGTAGAGCTAGAGCAGTGGAGGAACTACGGCGTCTATCTGCACTTGCTGATGAATCTGATGAGACACCAGCAGAGCGTCTATCTACAGTTCCTGAATCTGATGGCACACCAGCAGAGCAGGAGTGTGACCACTTCTCCATGAGGTACTCATTTTCCATACCCAGTGTAGATGTCTGCATTTCTTCATTGGCTTCCATTCAACGATGCATCTCTATCTAGCAGTGTAGCACTGTTTAGTTGGTACTCCTTGAGCATGGTTAATTAAGCATACTTATTAAAAACAGTCATTTGTTGTATGCAAGCACAATAAAATGGCATTATTGTGACAGAATTGATCAACGTCCAGCTGAGCATGGTTTATCAACATGCTGCCTTATACAGTCATCTGTTGTCTGCAAGCACAATGCATGGACATTATTGTGATACAATGCTCAGTTTCCATGGGTGCTATGCATTTGGTTAGACTATGTTTAATGGCTGAGTGTGGTTTGTCATACTTCTGCCTATATACAGTCATTTGTTTTCTTCAAGCACAATGCCTGTGCCTTATTGTGTGTTTGTGACACATTGCTCTACGTTTGGTTTGATCTGAAGGGTCAGTTGATCCATTGGCTCCAATACGTGGCATGCACACTATTTATATATGTTGCTTGTTTTTTATTATCCTTTTATCTTGTGTAATCTTAATTTGCTATGTATGTATTATGTCTTTACCATCTGATTGGTTTTGTTACACATGCATGTCTATCTCTATTTATCAGTTGTCCATTCATCTAGTTTTCTGTGTGTGTGCATGGATTGAACCCATATCCTTTTGATAACTATCTTTCTATGCTTTTGTGCTCTCAACTTGTAAATGTCCATTATACTTGATGATTTTAGCCATATGGTTCTTCCTTTATGTTTAATACCAGCTAAGTAGAAATGAATGAATGATGCAACTGTTTCTTTCTTTCTTTCTTTCTTTCTTTCTTTCTTTCTTTATTACACATTCACAAAGTGAGGACAAAATGAGATTCACGAGTAAAACTGCCTATGCACAACTTCTGATTGAGAATTGCTTTTGGATACTGATCCTTTCTTTTTATCTAGAGCAAACATTCGATGATTTGTCTATGCATATATATCATAAGTCTCATTGTTGATTGATGCTTTTGTCAGGGGTTATGTTGCTATGATGCAGAAGAAGGATCCGAAACTTTGCTCTCCTCATATTTTCCATAACCAGCCACAATGTGATGAACACCATTCGTCCCCAGTTTTGGTGTCAAAGTATCATCAATGGGATTGCTCTAAATGTCTTGATAGAGTGAAAGTTTCAGGCCATAGGCCTACACCTGAAAATGTTTCTATGGAGCAGGATGGAATGAATGATGACTGCACTATTTCAATTGTTCGGATTAGAAGACTGTTTCCTTGCACACAGCAATCATCTGATAGATTGACCCTTTCAAAGGCCGCACAAGAATCCAATTCAAAATGCAGTTCTCCTGGCAACAAAGCAATTACTGCGATGAACGTTCCAGTAGCTGAAGAAAATGTCCCAGAGGCACTCGTTGAAAGAAGTGTTCCAGCGACACAAGGTATGGCTGAGCATGTTGAATTCTTAATTAATACCTTTTGTTACAATAAGCTAATATGACAATATTTCCTCAGATTTACAGGCCTCTACCAATAATATTGATTTGTCAGCGAATATCTTGAATGCTGCCTTGAAGGATGTCAGCGATTTACCTGATGATGTTCAAAAGATACCAACCAATGAAGAAAATGGCACACAGAATCTCAATGAAGAAAATGGCACACAGAATCAATGCAGTCCAGAATCTTGTGTGGCTCCAAATGAAGATGAGAGCAACATAGCTCAAGATGTTCCGAATGATGACCCCAGTGAGACTAATGTTTGTAAAACAGTATCTGGGCACAAAGGCAAACAAATATCTGGGGACAAAAGCAACCAAGTCTGTAACAAGGCTCCAGGCCAAGCATCATCAAAAAGAAATGTTGGATCTGATCTCAAAATTTCTCAGAAGAAGCGAAAAAAGACGAGGCTGTTATCAGAACTGATACGCACTAACAAGGTAGGGGTTTCTGCAGATGCCGTTCAAGTGGACCATGCAAACAGTGTTGATCTCAGTGAGCGTGGTAAAAGAAAAATGCATCTTGAGGTTGGAAAAGATAATGACACTCCTAATCAGAAAGTGGACGAAATCCAGTCAAGAGCTGTCAAGAACAAGGCAAAACACACAGGAGTAGACAAGGTAGACGATGGATCCTCTCTAATGAACTGGCTGAAAAGCACTCATAAGAAAGTTAGAACAGAGAAAAAAGACTCAGAACACAAGAATCTTGATGCCTCTGCTGTTCCAAACTCTCGCCCAGATATAGTTGCTTCTAATGACATGCATCATGATTTTGTACCCTCATTTGGGAATGTGGGCCAGGAAAAGTTGCCATCTACTACCAGTGCCAATCATGGGAATGGAAATGCACAGAATGACAACCTGGAGCAAAATTTGCAGAAGGTGGATGACCTGCGCCAAAATGAATCCAGGAACTTGAAACAGAAGTTCTTCTCAAATGAGAAATCCACGATTTTGCTAAAGAGAAAGGTACTGTCCACTTCAGTTTGCCATGACAAGAACATTGAGAACAGCACTATAAAGAGAGATATGCTCAGGTCAGATGATTTACCTCAAATGGAACCTGAAGGCTCTGTACAGAGATGTTTGGCAAAGGTATGATTAAAGAAAAAAATCCTACTGAATATATAAATAAAATATTACATTCATTGACCTGTTTTACCTACTTTTGCTGGCCTGAATTGAGGACCTTTGTCCAGTATAGGATTTTTAATCCCTATAATGTCTGTGCATTTGCGTCTATGCCACTTTGCTCCCATGCCATCCATGCTTTCTGCCGTGTACACCACTAGAATTTTTTGGCACTTTTTCTGACATTTGAGTGCACAAATCTGCACGCATGCCAACTGAACTAGCTATTTGTGTGTGTAACTAGTTTGCGATGGCAAGTGAGCAAATTAGCAAATCCCAAATTACATACACTTTCGTATAAACTATTACGATATATTATTTGTGCAATGGTGCAAGCAAAAGGAAATCCAAACTGAAAATTTACTCTGCTTCTCTACAAATATTGTACGCTCTTCTACCCTGATCCGGATATTATTATGATATATTCACTTTTCTTCGTTACCACAGGTTTCACTTGATAAACAGAAGATTCAGAACGTGCCTGGCCTCCGCAAGAAGAATGTACCAAAGAATAAGAAGAAAGGAAAGCAGGAGGTGCATGAGAAACAGAATGTGATGGATGACTTCCCCATGGACATTGTTGAACTCCTCGCCAGAAATCAGCATGAGAGACAGTTGATGTCTAACACCAATTATTTGGAAAACTGTCATACTCAACCCAAGGTAGCTCAAGTTGACTGTGCTGAATTTGCAGCCAAGGATTGTGGAATCAATGCATCAAATGAGTTCAACACTAATGTCCAGAAATCTTTGGTATCGGAAAGTCAGCAGAAGTCTTTACAGGATCATGCATCATCCAGTACAGAGGCTGCCAACGTGAATCTGCAGGATTTACATGCTCAGAAGTCATCACAGTGTCATGCAGCATCCAGCGCCAGCACCGAGGTTCCAAATGGTCATCCTCCAGAATCACAAATGGAGAATTCGCCTCAGGTTCATGCATTACCCATCACACGGTCTTTCAATGTGTACCCTTCAAAATTACCTGTCCTTGACATTTTGGAATGTACACAGGAACAACAGACACATTTCCACAGGGACGAAGAAGTCACCATTGCATGTACCTCACCTCTATTTCAAAACCATCAAAATATTGCTGAAGTGCCTGCTCGGAGCTGGAGGGATAATGGGGAAAATAAGTTAATGTGGGATTCTTTCAGGACAGCTTCAAGGAATTCACCAAAACCATCATATGGTTTTCAATTTGGAAACAGACTTCAAGAAGCTGATTCTGCTCCCATTCATGCATATGGAGCCTCTAGTAACTATGCAGCTCACCAGCCAGTAATTGTGGCTGTAGATCCCTACACAAAGGAAGCAGTTAGCCTGGTTCATCCAAGAAATGTTCCAAGCACAGCATTGACTATGGGGTCTGGTAGGCTGTACGATCAAAGGATTCCTGGACAGTCAAGCCTTTATCCAAAAGAGCCTGTGCCCGCTACACATCTTCTGAGACTGATGGACTCATCAACACCTTCAGGCTTCACAAGCTATCAAAGACCCGACAGGCGCCAGATGGAACTTCATCAAACACAAACTCTCGGTTCACAATTTACGCAGCATGATCAGTATAATGCATCACCGAGCACATCATATGGAAGCCACATAATTGAAGAGGTTCCACTGACACTGCAGGACTTATCTCGGCGTCAGCTCCAGCCAAACTTGCTCAGGCCTGTACGCCCTCATCCTCGAGTTGGCGTGCTTGGTTCATTGCTGCAGCAGGATATTGCAAACTGGTCTGAAAACTATGGGCCACAGTCTGGGTACAGATTAGGTGATTCTAAAGGGACAACAACGCTTGATATGAACAGAAACGGAAACTACAAGGCCTTGAACTCAGGAATGCTCTCAGCAGGATGGAGTGCTCTGCAGTTGGGTTCTGTTACCTCTGTTGCCAATCCAGAGTACCAATTGCCAAGGTATGGTACAGGTCAACCTTCTACCAGTGGCAATGGGAAAACAATTCATCCGTTGGACAAGCTTGTGAGGAAGGATATCTGTGTGACTAACAGAAACCCAGCTGATTTCACTGTAATCAGTGACAAGAATGAGTATATGAGAAGCATTTGAGTCTAAGGCAGGGAGGAGTGTTGTAGTTAGAATACATTTAGATTGTGATACATTTCACCTTATCAGTGTCAAGCAATCATCATTGGTAGAGGAAGGCTTTGTTGAATCTTCTGCAAGGTAAAAAGATCCTCTCTCCTCTTATTTCTATTTATTAACAGAGAGTCACTTAAATGAAACTTGAAGAGTTTCTTACTTTAGATGGATGGTGCATGCAGGCTCTTTGTAAGACAGTTAAGGATGTGCTGTTTCCAGGACGCAGAGCAGCAGCTACCATAGCCAGGTGCAGCCTACAGTTTATTATCTTCAAATGTTTTATACATAAGCGAAGAACTGATGTTGGGTTGCCATGGAAAACCCCAATAAACTTATGTCTTGTAGATAGGCAAATGTACAAGAGAAGCATGTGAGGCTGTGGCCATAGTAATGTTTTTTTGCCTTTTTTTTTGTACTCCTGTCCCAGAATACTCTGCAACTCTACAATTCAAAATTTATCCCAAAAGAATGGCCCATAGGTGTGAGATCTAATGTACTCTAGGCTAGCAGGTGTATCAGCTTACTGTACTCTATGTCATGTGGTTGAGCAATGTGTAAGATGGTAAACTCTTTCTGGCACCGAGTGTTGTATAGCATTAGACTACCCTGATGAAGGCTTATTAAAAGAATGGCCGATTCTTAGATGAATTATGCTTCTCTTTTGAAATCTTTTATTGGGTTTTTTGTCCCAGAGGCAAATGTTGGTCTTAGTTGTTGGTGGACAGTGGGGCCTGCATTTATTCCGTTGTTGGGTGTCTGAATGAAGCAGCAGCTTGTGATGGCTGCACTGGTGAATGGTGAGTAGCAGAGGATCTATTCTCTGGGGGAAAGTTTCCGCAGGTGTTGCCGATGAGGTGACCGAGTGGCAGATGTGTTGCAGGTTGATGTGAAGTTGCTGGTAAAGCAGAGTACTATGGTTCCTCTGATTCTGAAGCTAGCCTGCCTTTTTGCGTGATCTAAATCTGAAAACGCAGCTGGAATTCAGAAGTCATTCGAGACTTCAGAGTTCAGAGTCCGAACTGTCAGAAGCCGCTCACTCGGTGGCTATCCCGAGTTTCCGTGGAAGGAATCATCAAGGTCTCCTCCGTCCACTAGGACATCTACTTCGCAACGGCCGAGCTCCGTATGGTAGCGACATAAATAGGGTACATGCCAGTCCGGCCTATTTATCGTGTAATGTGACTAGCTCCGGGTCCAGGGTCAGTAGTCAAAGCATCTTGTTATTTTTTACTTGGTAAATCTTGTGATTTGACAACTTCCAAAACAATATGAGAAGTAAAAAAATAGCCCATCTCTCTCTAAAAAATTGCTATTTTAGACTTGGCAAAATGAAAAAAAAAGGCCTAGAAGATGGGGTTTTTCCCCCGGGAGCTACGGATTCCTCGTGCTTTCCCTCCTCTCCTTCGCGCGAATGCCGCTGCCATTGAATCGTAACTTCATAGATTGGTTCCCTGGCATCAGACCTAGCGTGAACCCTAGAAGGACAATGACTACCCAGAACACCGGTCTTGCCCTAGCAGACGCCGACTACCCTAGCTAGGCATGAAGATCGACGACGGGAAAAAGAGGAAACCACGTACCTGAATGCTGGACAACCTTGCTTAGCGTCGAGGAGAAACGAAGAATGGCGGCGGCGTGATCTTTTCTTCACACGGACGAAGGAGAGGAGCACCCTTTTCTTCGTACGCACAGGGGAAGGAAATGCGGTGTCAGAAATTGCGATGGCAAGTTGATATGCCAAGTTGCTATTTTTGAGCGTCGAGAGTCATGATATGCCAAGTTGCTATTTTTGTCAAGTTGATTTGCCCAATTGTTGGAGACAATTTTTTTCTTGTTTTATCAAAATTATATAGATGCCAAGTTATTTTGTCAAACTCTTGAAGATGCTAGTCCCATTTTATAGTGGTTCATGTGGCAATATTTTTTTTGGCAAACTGTATGGATGCCAAGTTATTTTGCTTTCACAAACTTAAACGGGTGATGGGTCATTTGTACACACGTACAACCCTTTGACGCGCCACTATCGGTTAAAAAATAGGATCTGGGGTTAATTAAGGTTTCTAATCACTAGCGGACCTAGAAGGGGCTTTGAAGTGGTAAGTGTGTGTATGTTGTGGGGAGGGAGGGAGGGCTGTGTCCTAGCGGTTTAGCGAGGTCATCGCTGAAGCCACATGTGGTAGGAGGACGGGGCTTGTTGCAGGGAGGGTGATGTCAAGTCAAGACGATGGTAAGAGGGTGGTGGAGGCGTGAGAACAGGTGCTTATTAACATGCCCTTTTTGTTTTCTACTAAATTAAAAGACTAAAAAATCTAAGTTATATAAAAAGAATTAGTAATTTGCTGCTAAACGCTCTTAAAACCAGAGCAAATTATTGAGGATCAATGCAGAATTCTAAATCGACCCTCCCCCCACACAAATTACTTGTCCAAAATTTTAGAGGGGCGACATGATTGTCGCTCATTTTCATGTGGTACCCTTCACATAAGTTCGGTGTCCTGTACTACGATACATTCCACATATTAGATTGCCCAATTTGGTGAACCTACTCTTTCAAGAAAAATTGCTTTCTTTGGCACCTAGCATTTGGGCCTTGTTTAGTTTCCAAAAAATTTTGCAAAATTTTTCAGATTCCCCGTCACATCGAATCTTTATACGCATGCATGAAGTATTAAATATAGACAAAAATAAAAACTAATTGCATAGTTTGGTCGAAATTGACGAAACGAATCTTTTGAGTCTAGTTAGTCCATGATTGGATAATATTTGTCAAATACAAACGAAAGTGCTACAGTGCCTGTTTTGCAAATTTTTTTGAACTAAACAAGGCTGATGTGCTTTGGAGGGATGATTTGTTTTTTCTTTTTAATATATTTTTAATGAAACTACAAAAATATACCTTGAATTCAAAATATGATATATTGTTATCTCCTTAAAACAATTTAATGATTTTGAGCATAGTCCTACTATTGTAAAACAAAATTATCGAACATTTTATGGGAAAATAGTTTCATTTTTTGTAAACAAAAAACATGATTTCTTCTTAAAGTACTTTTATGGGTAAACTGTCTCCCAAAGTCGTTCATCCAAGGAACAAAATTCAAAGCTACGTGCTTTTCTTAAAATATATTTTTTTGTCAAGTGAAACAAAGGATTTGGGGACATCTAGAAATCTTGTAGTAATTCTATAAATATTTGGTAAAATTGAAGCATAACCCATCTTTCTAGTACCTGACATCATAGATTTTGCACTTTAGAAACTAATTATTTCCTAGAATGCTGTACTTGAGTTTTTGATTAAGTTGTTTATCTTCAATTTTTTTGAGAATACAGAAAAATCATCTAATTCAAAGTTGGGAATTAATATTTTTTCATGTAATTCCTCAGCATACGTACTCAAGTGAAATTCAAAGTTCCTTAATAGAGCACATGCTCAAAGTTAGGTTTTATATTGAAAATAAAATTTAAAGAGTTCAAAACAAAACTCAAAACCTCATGGCACGTGTCCATTTTCTTTAGCATTCATGAAAAAGATGAGCACGTTTTTGAGTCCTTTTAAATTTAATTTTAAAATACAACCTAATTTGAGCATGAATTTTGTTAAAGAACTTTTGGTTTTACTTGAGCACGTATGCTAAGAGATTTGGAAGTTTAATTTCAAAACTGCAAAAGCTATGGTCAGATATAAGCAAAATGAACTTTGTTTGATTTTTAGCATCAAAATTTCATTCCATGGATGAACAACTATGATAAATAATTTCCCATACACAATTTTAAGAAGAAGTCATGTTCTGTGTTTCCAAAAATAAAATTGTTTTACGACGGGATGAGTTTTTCTCTTTGAAAATCGCTCTACTGGGATATTCAAGGTATATTTTTGCCATTTCTATATCAAAATATACTAAAAAGATTAAAAAAGTTTGGGATAGAGAACCCGAACCGAATATGCTTTTTTGGGCACCTTTTCTTTTCTTCAGCTTTTGTTCTAAATTGGAGCAGTTGGGCAAGAGATATGTCATGACAGTTCTTCACGTACGGCCTTGTTTACTTTAAAAATTTTTGCCGTTTTACAAATATTGTCTAATCATGGACTAACTAGGCTTAAAAAATTCGTCTCGCAAATTACAGATAAAATGTATAATTAGTTATTTATTTTATCTATATTTAGTGCTCCATGCATGTGCCGCAAAATTCGATGTGATAGGAAATGTGAAAAAATTGCAAAATATTTTGGGAACTAAACAAGGCCAAATATTATGTATTTTTTGTTTATTTATATATAATCATTCCGGGGATGCAACTTTTTAGATGTTTTTCAGCACAAGAAAGCAAACATGCATGTACGGCAGCAGGTAGGATTGGCCATTGTACGTATGACCCATGCATAGGCATGCATGCTTCTTGTGTAAGTTTGTTTCCCAGAAGCAACCATATAGTACTACTTGGCTATGTTTCCCTGCAAGGATTTTGCAAACATAACCAAAGGCCAGAATATTTGTAGCTCAAGAACATGGTCCTTTCAGAACAGATTCGCCCAAACCAAGCATTCCAGGAATCCAGTGACTCAGCAAGCAGTTGCCTTTACCTTTTCAAATAATTATGCTCGGCTCTCTCTCATCCTTTTCAGATTTAGACAGGCCGAGTGCTACTTTTTTCCCTGAACCAAACTACGGATAG
This sequence comes from Sorghum bicolor, assembly GCF_000003195.3. Taxonomy (NCBI): domain Eukaryota; kingdom Viridiplantae; phylum Streptophyta; class Magnoliopsida; order Poales; family Poaceae; genus Sorghum; species Sorghum bicolor. Next base: position 3,815,467 of record NC_012878.2, read on the forward strand.
TATTCGGACTGTCTTTATTCTTATGTTCAGAAAACAGCTCGCATGTAGTTGTTTCAAAGCAAGAAATCAGAAAGGGAGGTGGTAGACATAGGGAAGCAGTGACAGACTCCAGGCCCAAAGGCTCTCTCTCACAGCATTCATTGATTGCCATGAAAATTGGTAACAGGAGGTCAGGAACTGTGGATCCGGTTCCTCCAGCTCGTTATTCTCCGCATACAGACCCATGCATAGTATGTTGACAATTAGTTAATGGACAAGTTGGCACATGCATGCATACAGTGGAGAAGGAGGATGACTGCCCTGAGAGAGGCAGATGCCAGTGCCGGATTGGCAGGACTCCAATCCATGCTTTGACAGATTTAGTCATTTAGATGACAGTGATAAGGATGAAGATTACACCACCCTGCCACCTTCACCATAGTCATTTCCGAGAGTAGCTCAGGTATTGCCAGAGAGGACACCCCACTTCCTATATATCACTTCAGGTGAGACAGCCGGCCGCATCCACTCCACGGATCGCAATCGCAAGAGTCCTTCCTTGAGCTTCAGCACCAGATGGTTGGGATGCAATTTCAACTCATCATCTAGATTCAGAGAGAGCGGAAAAAGAGAGGTTAATTTGAGGCCCAACAACACCGTGCAGATCGAGAGGCACGAGGATGCCCTAGATGCTTTGATCAGAGGGCAGATCAGAACACACTTCTTGAGAGAGAAATAGCACAAATTAAAGTGCATATTAGTTTGCATACCTCTATCAGTAGATAGGCTTGCTAATAGCTACCTCCTCAGCTCAGGCCCCTAGCTTCTCGATCACCCACTGGCAGCTTAATTAGCCATCTCTTATGTCTGGACAATGGCAGACATATTTCTTCAGGAGCAGCAGGTCCCTACCCAGCCATATTCTCTCTAGAGAATTAGAGATGACAGTCAGTGTGCCAGACTTTTGGAGGCGCGGCATCTCACATTTTATAGCTGGGAATCTTCGGTTCAATATTTCGAGTCTTTGCGGGCCTCTCTGGGTTCGCTATTTGACACTCCACCCTCTTCAACTCCTTATTAGACGGCATAGAACATTCCACTACTCAGCGAGACTACCCTTGCATTGGGAGCTTAGTGACTTAGGGTATGGACACTAGCTCCATTTGGCACTTCAAGCATCATGACTGAGTCAAGCATATAGTCACAAATAGAGCCAGCTGAGAAGGAGAAGGCCAGATACTCCTATTGATGAGGGAATTAATTAATCAGCGCTATCCAACTCAACTGAAGACACAGATGCATGCATCACAATTCGTTGTGACTCCATGAGTTAACACACGAGTTAACACGTCTGCTATCTGCTGCACTGCCCCCCTCCGATCCGAGACCTCTAACACTCAGATTGTCTTTTTATTTGGTGCTTAATTAGATGCCAAAGGGGGCTAAATGAACTATTAAATACTAATAATATTTAAGAGCCAATAAAGGATTAATTAGTAAGGAAATTAGTAGGCTGTTGGTTTCTTGAGGTGCGCCTGGCGGTGCCACCGACCACACGCGGCTGCAAGCTACTGTAGGGGCACGGTGTGATCCGATGCTAGCTTATACAAAATCACTATCCTTATTATGATATGATGCTTAAAAAGTCAGTGTATATGAACTTTTCATATATATATAGCTGTATATTTTGTACGTGTACGTCACGATTCCTTAGTTAAGTCATCAGTCAAATTAAACATGAACCTACTAGTCAAAGTCACAAATTAAAGTGAGACACACAAAAGGAACTAATCACTTCTAACTTTTTTTTGTTAACATCTAGTATCTATCATCCCTCCATAAATATCCCAACTAATTAAGCTCAAAATTGCTGTGGTGCCGCCAGTTCACCGCCGGCCGGCGATCCTCGCCCCCCGGCCGGAATGAGAGACGAAACTGGGAAGCAGTGGCCGGAGGAGATTGATTCGGCGTGCGAGTGGGGAACGAAACAAGCTTGCCCACCATTGACTGTTGCCGGGAGGCTCCTGAATCCTGATGGACGGCGGCGGCGGCGGCGGCTCCAACTCCTCAGCGTGCGTGCACGTGCCCTGGTCCGCCGCCGCCGCCGCCGGCCGGTCGGGCTCGCGTCCTGCTCCCGCAACCGGGAGGAGAGGAGGAGGAAGGCACGCGGTGACGCATGGGCTTGCTGCGGTTGCGTTTAGCTGGGCCGAAACAGGCCGGCGCGAAAGGAAGAAGCCCGGCCCACGGAGATGGGCTACGAGGGGCGCGCGGGCTGACAGAAAAAGGCTTGGGGTTCCTACTGGGCCTTGAACTGTTTGGGCTGGCGAGTGTGCTGCTTTGCCGTTGCTGGGCTGTAGCGGCTGAGGAAGGCTGGCGGCGGCTACTGGGCCTTACCGAGGTCGGCCGAAAACAGAGAGAAGAGAAAGGAATGAGAATATTTTTTTAGGATATAAGGTTAGTTTTAACCACTTTTCAAGTTTTTTTTTTAAAAAAATGTTATTCAAGATTGAAACTCTTACACTTTTATAAGTGGGTTTTGAAAGTATAATAATGTAATCTATTCTGATTCTTTGCTCTTCCTAAACATATTTTGAAAAAAAATGTTTTTAAACTCTTATCTTAGATGGTTATTTTAAAATCATTGTCAATCTCATTTTTTGGAAGTCAAAACATACTGTTTTTGAAGCCTTTTAGAACTAAAATTAGAAACATGTTTTGAGATTGTTATTGCAATACATCATTAGGTCATTTTTAGAAAAAAAAAATTGTTCCACAATTGACTACGCTTGGCATGCCTCAATGGAATGGAGTCTCGAAATGTAGAAACTAGATTTTTGTTGGACATGGTTTGGTCCATGATGAACCAAACTGATCTACCATTATCCTTTTGGGGATATGCTCTAGAAACTTCTTCGTGGGAAATGTCCTAGGCTATTTTTCCTTAAGATACGGTGTTGTGAAGCTTATGTAAAACTTTTGACGTTTGATAAGTTCCATCACAAATCTGATAAGTGCTTCTCTGTGGGATATCCTAGGAGGACCAAATGATATTGTTTTTACAACAGGGAAGAAGGAAAGGTTTGTAGTCGAATTACTATGTTTTTGGAGCAAGGTGCAACTTGAAGAAATTTAGGAAACACCAAAAAAAATTTTGGCCCATGTATGCAATGACAAGCCCAATGGTCATGGGCACGTACAACGGAAGTGTGGAAGCGACGTCAGTTTTGCAAAAAAGCCCCTCATGAATAGTAATCAATGAGGAGAGAGAGGGTGAGATCGATCGTCGTCTCGTGAATCAACGGCTCTGGCTCGTGCTGCCAGGCAGAGTCGTCGGCCGAAGCCCCATTGTATGCAGCCGTCCTCTCCAGTCGTCCGCTAACGGGATCCCTCTGTGGCACGAGCAGGAGTCATCCTTTCCCCACATGCGTCGTAGATGTCGAACGCGACGGTGCTGGTGAAGCCCAATGGCGCGGCGGCAGCGGCATCCCGGTTGGTCGCGGCAATGGCGCTGCGGCGGCACACCGGTGAAGCCCAATGGCGCAGCAGCAGCCATGCATCCCCGTTGTTTGCGGCCATGCCGCTACGGCGGCAGGCCGGACGGAGGCCGCCGGAGATGGAAGCGGCAGTGGATTCCAGTCATGGATTCGTTGTCGCTACGGGTGACCCCAAGTAGGGATGCTGGGTATGTGTTGCCCATACCCTTACCCACGAGAAAATATTTTACCCGTTAATTTACCTATACCCGTGCACGGGTAAGAGTTTTTTTTTTCCATACCCTTACCCATGCGGGTAACGGGTAACCCATGGGTTATCTTTACCCATGATTTTAAGAATATTTGCTATAAAAAAATATATGTTTTAATATATCAGGCTCCCAAATTTAGCCAAAATATCATAAATCATTAATAAACTCTTCAAATATACAAGCTACATGAACACACAATCAAATGATCTAATAGGTAAATCCATCATTACTAGATAACAAATCATAAAATTCATAAGTTCCATGATTCTAGTATAATTTATCGGGTTCAATTTACCCATGGGTTAACGGGTATGGTCAATGCAGTCTCATACCCTTACCCATTTTACCCGCTGGGTAAAGCTTTTTTTTCCATTACCTTACCTATTGGTAAAAAAAATAGTCATACCCTTACCCTAATAAAGTAATTACTCATCGGGTTTCGGGTTTCGAATAAAAATTGCTATCTTTACCCCCAAGGGCCCAACTTCCGGCACATCTCGGCCCCTCAAGTGATAGCAGCTGTTCTTCCACCGTAGTGGCTTCACCTTCGAGCAGTGCCATTCCCTAGCCTCTCTCCTTATAAACATCACATGTATAGTTGCAACCTGCAAGATATCAGTTCTGAATGAGTATTGATTACATCCCAAGCCCTCTCCATTGAACGGCTGATTTTTGGTGCTCCCTATAAGTTGGTCGTTGTGAAGCACGTCGAAAAGTACAAAAGCATAGATAATTATGCTAAGCACGGTTCTTACAAGAAGGCTGATACTACATATGAGGACATTTTAGCTGACTTTCTAATTGACAGGTTTCAAAGCAGGAGACCATCACCACCACCAGGCTTTCACTCCTACCAATGATCGCCCACTGGAGTACAAGCATCGCAAGTTCATGTTATCATTTCAGCAAGATCAGAGAGGAGCCACGGGAAATTCGGAGATTACATGGTTGGTAGTGGTACATGGCGGCAGCAAAAGCAGGGCTCCATTCCTTCTTTTTATGCATCCTCGCTTTAGGTCTTTTTTCCCTTTAGGAAACAAGAATTATTATATTAGATAAAATAGGGTACATTAACACGTTACAAACACTCTCAATTACACTACAAATATCCAGAAACAGATTTTCAACTAAATTGTACCCACGCTGTAAATAGCTCTAAACATTAACACCAAACCTACTTTACAGTATGGATGACCACACATGCAAACACTCGGCAAAAAGTCTTAGAATAGAGACTCAACAAACGATGGCTAATATATATTTGTGTAGGCAGAGCAAAGAAACTTATTATTTTTGGTGTCTTTTTTTAGTTCTTTCTGCCATCGAAGAATGAGGAAGACTGACCTAAAACTTATTTTTCTTAGTTCTTCATCGTGACCAGACATAACCATAACAAAATAGAGAAGAGACCAAAGAAAATTATTCCATGACGGTGACACTATCTTCGCCTTGATGTTGCCATCCGGAAATAAAAGTCTTCATGTCATCAATACCAGTGAGGATGTTAATGTAGTTGTCGCCCTCATCTTCAATAGAGCCGGCATGGAGAAAATGATTCCACCCTGCTCTCTCACCGTCGATGAAGAAGAGAAGGAAATAAATCTCCAATACCAAAAAACTTGACATGGAGAGACCCTAACCTAAGGACTCAATCTACTAAAAAAAACGTATAAAAAACGATGGATCCCCACACCTGTGGTCTTCGCCTCTTTGGCGATATACCGGAGGGGAGAGAGAGAGGGGGGACCAGTGGTGGTGGAAAGGGAGGGCGGCGGCAGCGATCCGAGTCGCGAGGGTGAGTCATGAGACTGAAAGGTTTACAACTCGTAATGCGGTTTTCTTGGATTATTAGGTGTTTGTGCGATGATATTTTGCCATGTTTTTGAACATTTTGGTGCCTGGCATGTAATTTGATCCTCATGTAGTGTTTGCTGATTTGTTGTGAGAGAAAAACACTACTGAATGACTGAATGACTGACAGATTCGGTAGATGAACTAAAGCGATTCACACGTGCCAGAGATTATTCTAGAAATACCATGTTAATTAATCACACGTGCTGTACATGTGTACATAGCTTTGTCTGAATAGTGGGACTAGTTTCATTCGGTCTCCATGTTGCCGTCAAAACAAGGCTGGTGGCCAGTCTCAATGAACAGTGTCACTGTACGGTTTCACATACCAACACGTCATCAAAATTGAAATAAAACCATCTACGAAATAATTCCAGCAATGGAGCATTTCACTTTGTTGTTTCTAAGGCTAAGCAAAGTATTTAATTGTTGCAAAATGATTGGATCACATACAAGATGGTGAAACGATTTGGCCCTCAGTGGAGATTTCATCCCGTTTCACCGCGTGGGAAACAACGCCCGTGGAGTTTCACCATGGTGAAACTACTTCCTTCTCTCTCCTCTTCGTTTCATGCAAAAAGTGCAGTTTTGCTGACATGACGCTCTAATAAATGTGCATGACATCCTGTGAAACCCCCACTGAGACTGGGCTTAGCACGCACGTAATCAAACTTGCCGTTTAAATGCTGATGGCCCACTCAAAGCAGCACACCGGCCGTTCAGCAACATGAAGTTCCTGAACTTCGAATGAGCGGCATGCATGCAGCAACCCTCGAAGAACAGGATCATGCATGGCCGCCGAAGAGCTGTGCTCTTGCACGACGTCCATCGGCGGCGCCACAACGACGCTCCTGGCTCTGGACTCCGGCCTCAGGGGTCAGGGCTACCGGCGCGGCACTAGTTTCAATGTTTCATTCCATGTCCTTTTGGTTAATTCGGTAATTAACTTCGGTTGATTTGGAAAGTGGAATATGCATATCTCTGGCTGCTGGGTTCTTGGATTATGATCCATCATCCATAGGTTTGTGGTGCGATCAGTGATAAATCTGCATTTTTGCAGTTGTGGGCTTGCAGCGCCTAATGGCACAAATACGGCGATGCCGTGGGATCAGTTGGTACCAATGAGTCTCTGAATGTGACTCACATGGCAGTGTCAGAGAATTGAGAAGGAGAAGCATTCATTTTTGTGGATGCTGAACTTGATGAGTAGCAGGAATCGTAGTGTAACAATGAGAATATGTTGACTATTTTGAGGCAAATGAGTCTGAGAGTTGTTTGTAGCAAAGAGTATTCTATTCGAATCATGCTCGTCAATCTTTGTACGTGTCTGATAGTGTGCTATTTGTAAGAAAAATGGAGTACCTGACTACTACCACTCTCTTTAAATTCCTGAAGAGATTGGATCTCCAACTTTTCTGAGATGTATGCAGTAGATTCAAGCCGACCCTGCTGGCAACATTATATATGTCGTCAGATAAATAAATATGTACTACTATTCTGAAGGAGATTCGATCTCCAAGCTTCCGAGGAACACATAACTATGTCCAAGCTTCGGCCCAGCCTGACGTCTACAGGCGCCTCCTTCTGCTTGCTGTTTGCTTCCCATCAGAGTTCACTGCCCCATCAGACATCCTGACATTTCTCCGTTCTTGTGCGTCCACTTGTCCACAAGCAGCGGAAACTGGTGCTGCAGCAAAATAGTACCTGAGAAATAGGAAGCATTTCTGAAAGTGAAGAATCCATCTCCATGCCCTTGTGGTAGACACATAATTAAAGGAGGTAATGGCACAACTGCGACATTTATCTCGGTTCCAGAGTTCCAACAGAGCAGCCATCGGTTGCTAGACGCCTGGAAGAGCTTAGTCCAGAAATGTAAGAATTTATATGGAATAGTTCCTCTAAATCCTTACGAAGAAATTCTAATAAATCTCAAAAGTCCAATACCAATGTTTTCTTATGGGCTTTAATATTTAAATCCATAAGTAGAGGTAGGAGGTGCAACATCAATTAATACTATATTACTAATTGATATGGAGGTAGGGAGTTTTCGTCACTATATATACAGTACCAATCCTCTTAAGAAAAGACATGCCAAAAACTACTATTGGAAGTTCTAGTTGAAAAATCCTAAGGTAGCCAAATAGTATTTTTCTCTTCTTGCTACTGCACTACCGCCGTAGTCTCGTCCATGCGACCCTACACCGGAAGAGGACATGTAAGGTTTTTGGAAAGTGTTTTTTGCGGGATTGCTCCCGATTTCCATGACGGCTCCCATCCAAGTCAGGCAGCGTTAGTCCCTACGCATCTGTCGTCAACTGCTTCGAGCTCTTCCTCCACTGCTCACTGACGACCTCGCGCCACCACCATCTGCATCTCCATCACCGGTGACATCGCCTCCTGCTATAGTCAAAAAGTACACATCTCGTGATCCGATGTCTTTCTTTCAGCTATTTAATGTGACTAGTGCATGAGCTATGCTTATACCAGTAGTTATGTTTATGCTACTGTTAAATCATGCTAGTATATAAGTTATTCTTAATCTAGTTCTTGAATTTGTCATGATTTATATTCTGGTTTGCCTAATTATTTAAACACAAGAAAGTCACCACTACAAGTAAGCAAAGAATGTACTCCAGGAATAATGGATCTGCTCCAGACCTCTTTGTATCCCATGCCAGTGACACCAGAGTTGTATATAACTATAAAAAGATAGCCAAGGAGTCGGTCTGAGTTGTTGGGCTCCCATACTCTGGATCTCAATCTGCAGAGATAACAATCGAGGTGGAGTCCACAACGACCTCAGGTCCATAACCATTCCAGTCGCATTGCACATATGACTAGAGTCAGATCCATACAGAACCTCTGTACCTCATCAGGACGCATGCGTGAAAAGTTCAAGCAAGTGCAGTTATCAATAGTTCCTTCCTTGATCATTTCCTTATTGATCATGTTCCATTGTCCAACACTTGGCGCACAAGTTTTCTCCTTACCAGATTCAACAGGGCACAGCACACGGGCTGGAACAGTCACTAGATCACCGCTAACTTTGATGCCGAACTCCTAAGCAAACCTATCATCTGCATACTTGTTATGCAGAACCATATCACGTATGCTCTGCTCGCTCTCCTGGGAACGTTTACATGTTGCTCTAAGTATTGTTGGTCACTTGTCTATCATCAAGCTTCTTAGATTATCTCTGCCCTTCTACAGTCTTGCAAACCTTCCTAGGCAAATATACGGGTTGTGTATCACTGCCAGCCTCAAGACAAGCCCAAGAATCATATATACTTCAAACTGTAGTTGTATTTGTCCCAAAAGTACTACAGAACAGTCTTTTTTGTCCCAAGATCATCAACAGGAAATATCAACTGGCTCATAGGGATGGGAGTATGTAACCCCTGTTATCCTGTATCTTCTGATGAGTTGTTTCAATGAGAACTCTGCGTAATGCTTTCTTTATCTTCACATGATCTCTGTCTGACAAAGGTCGAGATGTATCACACATGTTCAGAAACTCCTCCACAATGATAACTGTCACAGGCTTAAAAAGGTATATTGCTGATAGCCTGATACATTTATATTCAGTGAAAGCCCATTTGTGTGGGGCATAGGCTTTGGTAGTAACCCCTCCACTCAAGCCCCTCACCTAATGTCAGTCTTTGTGACCAAAGGTAGTAGAGAAAAAGGATCTTGACAGTGTGACATAATTCAAAGATGGCGACTGCTTGAGGACAACATCAAGTACTTGTATGGTTTGTTGAGGCATATCCCTCTGTCTTCCATGCAGAAACTGCTGAAGGTGGTACAAATCTGTTCTCCCAGCAATTCGAATTGTGATTTTGTACTCCCTCTCCACACTGCTGAGGGGTCCACCGAGCAGCTCAGACATGCTTGCAGGACCCATCGTTGCAACCTGCTTCCGCATGACCAAGTGACGTCCATGGCAACCTTGAGGGCCTTTCATGGTGCCAGTGCTTCCGTGTTGCAGAGCAGATGGAGCTGGAATTGTGTTTCAGCAGCGCGAGCATGGAGCACCACAACAGACATCAAGGCAGCACACTGGGAGGTGAACACGGTGAACACTGGTGCAGGCTTGCTTGATGTCAAAGGATGGTGATGGTGCGACATTTCATCGAACACCACATGTGCATGAATCGAGACAGTAGGAGTAGGGGCCTCTCGGCTATGGTTCCGGCATTGGCAAATAGTAACAATGCATTATTATATAGACTCATCGTAATGTTCATATAGGTATTATTGATAGACCAAACAAATAACATTAGGATTGACATAATATAATTAAGACATACACAGACACATTGATAGTATTTCGTTGCAATGTTCTTGCAATGAAACTATTTGTAGCCCTTATAGAGCAGTACTAACACTTAACATCATATATTGTCTTCAACCAACTAGGTTTACATGCATCATTATATTGGATACTAAAACCATAGATAAAATCTAGCTAATATTGTCCATGTCCATTCCCTGATTATGAGGAAAACCTCCCAGTTCATGACCATTACTGGTCTTCTGGCATTGATGGCTGTGTGTCACAGAGGCTAACATTGTTGGTGTTGAAGCATTGTCTTCTGGTGGTGCACTCCTGCCTATGAAAATACTTTTGCGCGTGGCTAGAGATCTGCACAGGTGTCTTTGTGGGGACAAAGTACTTGGAGATGCTATTCCATTCACCACTGCCAAATGCTTCTAGACCATGAAGGAAATTCCTATAATAATAATAGTAAGTCAGATAAGAATACATATCCTATTCCATAATCTAAAGAATAGTGAAAATGAAATCTCAACATCTCATGGTATGAAATTCTAAAGACCACATGATTATTAATTGTACGGAAAATTAACATTGAATATGTGACAAAAGTGTCCAAATCAATCAATGCAAAAGTGAAAGACCTGTGCTCGTATGTGGTCCAAAACTTCACTGCATGTCTCCTTTTCTTAGGAACAACATTCACAAGGGCACTGCTTCCCACAACATGTTGGTTGCTACTCTGTGCCATCGTCATCTCCACTACCAGCTCAACATATAAATTAATCACCTGGTGCTTCTCCTTCCATGGGAACATTGCTTGGAGATCATCCACAAACTCATTGTGCTTCTTGTTTGTGTCGTTTGTGTAGGTTTTGTTGGTGATGTGACTAGTGATGAGTGACTTCACCATATCTATCTCGGAGGAACTCCACCCCTCGTTGAAGTTGGGATCCATGAGGTGTAAGGGTTGAGTACTACACAAGAGGCTATTGTATGAACCAGGATGTTGGGATGGAGTGAATGTCAAGGACAAGGCTAGGCATTTATAGGCCTTGTAGAAAATCTTTTAGTATTGGTTTCAATTGATTGTACATAAATTTTATATTTAGTCAAACAATTGTTTTTAATCATAATATCAATGATATCTAGTCATGTGTATCCATATCTTGGTGATACTATAATTTTAGAATTGTAGTTTGACATACTTCATTTGTTCAAATCAAAGATTGAGATATCAATCCTTCGCAAGAAGATTGAGATATTAATGACCAAGGATAAACAAGACCACATATCAACTCATAGTAATACAATGACCATTTTAACTGAAGAGAGCCTATTACACAATGAAGGTCATATGACACAACAAATTACTAGGAGTGCAATTTAGGTTGGATGGTTAATTAGCTGTTCATTTTAGGATTAATTACCTAACTTGATTTCGGGACCATACTTCCAAGAGTATCTCCTCATCATAAGCACACAACTTCTACACATTGTGTGTGTTCTCTCTCATGTAAGATAAATGAAGGCAACAATTGCACAAACCTCGACATTTGTGTTGTCAGCACAAATGATGTACTCACAGGCCTTGATGTGTAAGACAGACATAGTTGCTACATGCAAATCCTAGAGTTGACTTAGATTATGTGAGGTCAAATCTTGGTGCAGCCCAACAATTTTTCAATAGTGTGCTTGGCATGCTAATTAGGTGTCAAGGAATACAAGCATGCACATCCATAACACCTAAGGATGTGCATAGGCCATACCACTATTCTCGAGCACACATGTTGGAAGGAAACAAATGTCTAGATTTGCTACTATCAATTGACTCCATCTTTTATAAAGTATTGTGGCTCCAAATGTTTAATCACTTGACTTTGAGCTTTGTGCAACCAAATGCCATATTAATGTGTTTCCACTACTTAAATAAATGCAAATTGGCAATCCTATATTCATATCTTTCCTTGTGGTATGGCATTTATTACTCTTGTTTTTGTTTGCTGTCCAAATATGCTATAATCTTAATAGTAGAAGTAAACTTTTGACTTTGGGTCAATTGTATATATGTATGGTCTATGTTTTCCTACAGGATGGTTTGGGTATTTTTCTCGTTTATCAAGGTGTCATTCTAGCCTTATCAGTGATTGAAGAGTGTACAATATGCATTTTATTCTCGAGACATTTGACATATATGCATACAAGTCTACTTTATGTTCACTGTACCACATAAATAGTATTATTTTGAAAGCTGAGGCAAAAATCTTTTATATAAGGAATATATGTTTTTGTCATAGACTCATCATGAACGACAGCCAGTTCTTTTATATAAGGCATACATGTCTTTTATACAAGTCTACTATATTCTTAAGACATTTGAACAAGAAACTAAACATTAACCTGTACAGTATTTGACCTTTGCTTATTATTGCCTATATCTTGTCATGTAGGTAAACCGCTTTTGAGTAAAATATACTTACATTGACCTGTGTTTGGAATCTAATAAATTTACAATCAATTATTTCTTCAGTATAGCACTATACTCAAATACGACATTTATTTACAGTTTGTACTCAAATATGTCATTTATTATGATACATATATAAAAGCATGACCTACGACTCACTGACATGAAGATGGCATTTACCTATGGTGTACCGACAAATTTGAGCAAGAAATAGAGCTAATTTGCAAATATCTCCACTATTTGCATACACATTCTTCTATTTTCCTGGCAGATAAACTATTTTTATTATAAACCTTTGACGGGAAGACAATATATATCTTGGTTGTAGCGTGCTACCGCATAAAGACAATATGTACATTTTGGGAACAAGAATGCTAAACAACAACCGAGTAGTTTACCTGGATTTCACACACGATTTTGCAGCTGCTGGATCTGAGCGCGGAGGAGGGAGCGGGCAGTCGAATCTCCCCCTGCCACTACTGTCTTCTTCTTCCTCCCACACACCTGCGTCCGCCGTCTTCTTCCCTAGCTCTAGCACGGTGGCTTAGATCTCCCCCTACTCTAGCGGGCAGTTGAATCTCCCCTTGCCACTGGTGAGCTCTCCAACTCCTAGTCCCACCACTCCTACTACCGTCTTCTTCTCCAACTCCAACAGATAGAAGGGCCTGACCTAGGGGAGGTAGGTAGGACAGGTTGTGGAGATGATGGCCGGGCGATTTAGGGGAGCTGGTCGTGGTAGTGGCGGCTGGGCCAGGTCAGGCCAGGGGAGGCTTGCCGAAGCTAGAGAAGATGGCAGCGGTGGTGGGAGGGGAAGGAGGCGGCCGCCGAAGCTCCGACGAACCCTAGTGCCCGCGGCGGGGCGGAGGTTGGCGACAAGGAGAAGAAGGGTGGGGTGCTCGACGGCAAGGAGGCTATGAACGGCTGGATCTACGAGGAGGAGGAGGAGGAGGAGGAGGAGGAGGAGGAGGAGGAGGAGGCCACCGTGGCCGCTACCAGAGAGCTCGGCGTGGGTGGGAGAGCGTGGGCGTGTGGGGAAGAAGTCGAGTGTGGGAGGGGAGAAACACTCAGTTTCTTTATAGACAGACTCTTTGAGAAAAAATAACCATCCCACATAAGAAGATAAGTTGATTCGAGTGCATGAACACCACGGACTCAACTGCAGCTTGAGAACTCATCTCTAGTTAAACTGAAGCCGGAAAGTATGCTAAATTAATAAAAAAAGGTAAGTAAAAAAGAAATTGCAGCTCACTCCTTACCAAGGAGCAATTCCAAAAATAGATGGTGATTCCTAATGAAAAAATGCTTAGTAATTCAGTCTTCAAGATGCAACTATTCAATGGAAAAAGATGGTACTTCCAATAAAAATAAGTAATGATAACATTAATGGACGAAAGTTTGGGTATCACTCATAGAAGAAATATCTCAATAAAAATTTGTTAGCAACTCATTCTTTTGAACAAGTTAAGTTTCACATTTAAATGACCACTTGCTATGTTTTTGTATTCTAACTAGGTCTTACCAATGATATACATGGAAAAAATAAGGAAACAAATGTTTCTCTATTCGCTTATGTCCTGCAAAGATTTTGATACCTTTGGATGAAAAAAATAACCTTTTTATTTTTTTGATACTTGCCTCTAGTCTGTTATACGTTGTTTGTGATGATTTACTTGTGATCAGGTGATGCACTTTTGGATCATGCTTCACACTTACCTTCGTTGAAGGCAGGTAAACGTGACGCTATGGTCCACATGCTTTAGCTCTATTATTTGAATTACATCCACTAAATTTCAGTACCTCACACTAGCTACATAATATAAAATTTGAAGTATTACTTTACCTTAAAGTACGCTATTTCATATATTATTGGTATTACTATTAAAAAAATAGAAAAAAGTCTATATAAACCCCTCTAAACTATAAAATCAAGTATTATACACATTAAATTTTGTATAACTAGACATACAATTCTTGAGTGGTTTTGCTAGATGGTTTTGCATACGTGACCCTCCACACTAGTGGCTACCTTTGATGACGTGGTGTCCAGGCCCACCTATCAGCTCTCACACCATGGCTGCCCAGATGGCAGTGAGCAACACCCTACGCTACGACAATGAGCCTCGGCCTTAGCTTTGTCGGTGGCCCTTCTACTCCCTTTTCAGCGCCGAAGCAGTCGAGGCCGCCATAATACGTCGTTACCGGCCTAGTTTGTGAGAAATTTTGTAAAATTTTTTAATTTCTCATCACATCAAATCTTATGGCACATATATGAAGCATACAATATATATTAAAAATTAACTAATTATACAGTTTGTCTGTAATTTGCGAGACAAATCTTTTGAGTCTAGATAGTCTATGTGATTAGACAATATTTATCAAATACAAATGAAAGTGCTATAGTGTCCATTTTGCAAAAAAAATTTGCAACTAAACAAATCCTATGTTTGTGCGTCGTCCTCTTTTAACAACGTGTGGGGCCAAGCACCAGCGTTTCCATGTGAGCCACTTGGACGGCCACGTCGGCAAACTAAGAGACACAACCACTAGAAGGTGTTAAATGCTTAATTTTAAAAAAAAGTTTAGGGCCTGTTCGTTTGCAGCCCAAAATAACCTGAAACTGTTCTGTATCTGAAACCATTCGTTAAATTATATTGGGCTCGAATTGTTTCGGGCTATTCCAAGCCGAGAACGCTTAACCGAACGGGCCCTTAGGGTGATGAATACAGGGTTTCATAGTTCGTGGGGGTAAAGTAGGCACATGAACAAAGGTCAAAGGATCATGTACACTTTTTTCTATTGAATTACTTCCTCAATACAAAGTCATTTAGGACAGCGACACGGTCTCCAAAGCGTAACTTTGACTCCCTATTTTTACAAAAATATTTATCAAAAAGTGGTATATGTATATTTTTTATGAAAGTATTTTTCAAGACAAATCTATTCATATGGTTTTCACATTTTCAAACTTAACAACTTAAAAGTTATTCATGATTTATATTCTCTATATTTGACCTAAACCTTGTTTAAAACGATTTTCTCTGTAGGTATGGAGGGAGTATGAAGTATGTAAAGTGCGCATATTGCAACATTTGCATTTATACTTTTCCATTGAGATGCATTTGAAGAAACCATAGCTATTGGTGCAGTAAGTACTCAGATAACAATGCATGTTGAAAGAAGCAATAGTGTTGCCGAATACTCCGGTTGGAAATGGGTGCTCTCAGGTTTCTTTGGAAAGTGGACTTTATAAATCTGTAGACTATCCGCATGTTGTGTCGGACCCTCTGCCATCTCACTCAGAGGTTTAGCTAAGAGGTTTGGCCAACTTTGGGGCTTGGTGGACTCTCTGTTGATCCGATTACAAAACCTATGCTCTAAGCTTTTCATGACTTACTAAGTGATTTGATTAAACTTTAGATGCTAGGAGTTGTGCATCATGCATGTGTTAGATGCTTGCTGGGTGGTTTAGGTAGGTGACTAGGCTCAAGATAGCTAGGGTTTGGATCTTTCTTATCAAATGCACTATGGGATTGGAAATTAATCCATAAATCATGATAAAAGGAAGGCAAATCCTTGAGATTGGGCATGACAACTTAGCTTGGGATTTGTTGAGTTCCTTGCCACCGAAAATGAAGATTGAGAGGATTAAGTTGTAGCAACTCTAAATCTAAGATGATGGACCCACTTCCAATGTCCTTGATACATTCATGCATGGAGAAAACTTGAGTTAGGTCCTAGGGGTTGAAGCCAAGAAAATGAGAATAAAGAGTTCTTGAGCTAACCATGGCATGAAGAAGATGGTGAAGCTCGAGTCCTTGCTCTTGGAATAATGTCGTTTCCCTTTTCATGATTGTTCATCTGTCCAATCTCCTTCTTCTCCACTTTCTCACTCTAGTTCATCTTTTCCTTCCATGTTCTTCATTCTAATAGAGCGAGAGTGAGTGGGTGAGGGAAATGATAGAAGTATGAGTGAAGCTAAGAATTCTTAGCTAGTATTCCATTTCATGCTGACATGTGGGTCATCGCTCATGAAGTGGAAAATAGCTCATGAACCACTCAATCTGCTATCTCAGTGGAGTGGCGGATGGTCCGCCAGCAGTGATGAAACATTCCATTAGTCCACCGCGTTTGAGAAATTAACCTTGGGATTAGGGAAGGTTGGCATTGGAGTTATTCTTGAGGCTTATGGGTTAGATTGGCTCTCATGAAGTAGTGCAAAACCATGACCAACATTCTACGAGTAATATTCACTGACCCTTTGACTTTAATTGACAGCCAAGGATCTTGGGGCAGTTCTAGGTAAGAAATAGGAGACTTGGTTCATATTAGGCTATGAAAATGAATACTTGTCCTAGTAGAGAAAGCTAGTAACTAATAAATATCTATTTGAGAATTCAGAGTTTTCGCTTGGAACATTTGGGATAAGTGTTTCTATTGCAAGGCTTCATCTGGAACAATGTGGGTCATTACAATAGGCACATGCCATCCAAAATTGAGCATGTGTGGTGCAGTATTGATGGGATTAGCCCTTAAGGGGATGGGGTGAATGTAACACCCTAGTCCAGTAGGAACATGTAGTACGTAGTTGACCCATGTGGCTCATGTGTGGTTATAGTTGGTGGGTTTAGTACCTCCTTGAAAGTCTATGAGGTGACGACCATCTTATAATCCTTGTCACTCCCAACTAGCACATCTAGGTTAGCCCTTTTACATGAAGCGAGGACAAAAGTATAAGAGGTACTATGCGTATACAAACCCGTTCCATGTGCAAAGCTAGAGAATAAGCAGATTTTTGACATGGGGTGTTACAAAAAGAAAATGACCAACAATGATAATACATAATTATATACAATCATTGTAATGTTCATGAGATACCAAACAAAGGACATAAGACAGACAAAATATAACTAACACATACAAACAAATACATTAATATAGAAATAACACATTGATAGTATTTCATTACATTGTTCTGGCAATGAAACTATTAGTAACCATATCAAATGGTACTAATGACACTTAACACCATAAACTATATTCAACCAACTAGATTTTCCATGCATCATTGGAAAATGAACCATAGATAAAAACTAGGGAATATTGTCCATGTCCACTAATTGTGAAGAAAGTGTCCCAGTTGATGACCATTACTAGTCATCTGGCTCCCATCCACCTCCATTACTGGAGCTACAAAAGAACTTATTGTTGTTTGTTGGTCTGTAATCCATGTAGCTACCTGGTTGAAACTTGTTTGGCTCGCACATGCAAGGCTATTGAAGGCAACATGCTTTCCATCAAAGTTGTTGTAGTTTGTGTTGAAAGCACCACTAGTGAAGGTGAGGGTCTCCCATCTAGAAGAGTTGTTCTGCACCCATGGTTGTGTGTCATAGAGGCTCACATCATTGATGCTGAAGTGTTGTTTTTTGGTGGTGCACTCCTGCCTATGGAAATACTTTTGTGCATGGCTTGAGATCTGCACCGGTGTCCTTGTGGGGACGAAGTACTTGGAGATGTTCTTCCATTTACCACGCCCAAACACTTCTAGTCCATGGAGGAAATTCCTATAGTAAGATTAAGAATCAGATAAGAATACATGTCCTATCCATACTTTAAAGATTAGTGAAAATCAAATCTCATGGTATGAAATTCTAAAGATGGCATGCTAGCTAGTTGTACTACACATAACACTCAAGATGTGAAAAAAACTTTCCAAATCAGTGCAAAAATGAAATACCTATGCTCGTGTGTAGTCCAAAACCTCACTGCATGTCTCCTTTGCTTAGGAACAACATTTGGCATATGTTGTTGTCCCTCTCTACACCTCATTGCTCTAGTCTCATCCATTAGACAACATTTCAACATGCCCATGTTGTCTACGAGTGGAGCCTCCATTGGCATCCCAAAGTTATTGTTGACATGGGCACTACTTGTGTAGGTGTTGTTGGTGATGTGACTAGTGATGAGTGACTTTGCCATATTGATCTCAGAGGTGCTCCACACACTATTGAAGTTGGGATCCATGAGGTATGAGGCTTGAGTACTACACAAGAGGTTGTTGTACGAACCACGATGTTTTGATGGAGTGCATGTCAAGGACAAGGCGAGATATTTATAGCCCTTTTCGCAAATCTTTTTGTACTGGTTTCAATTTATTGTACATATAACTTTTGTTTTTAGTCAAACACTTATTTTTTAAAACAAAATATTAATGATATCTAGTCATGTGTATCCATATCTTGGTGATGCTATAATTTTATACTTGTAGACCGATATGCTTCAATTGCCTAGATAAAGGATTGAGATATCGATGACCAAGAAAAAATGAGACCACATCTCCAGTGACTCATAGTAATGTAATGATCATTTTAACTAATTAAAGAGAGCCTATTCCACAATGAAAGGTGATTTGAAAGAACTCAATACTAGGAGTGCACTTTAGGCTGGTTGGTTAGTTGTTCATTTTAGGACTAGTGATGAGAGTCTAACATAGGGGTATGTTAATTCCTCGTGTTAAGGGCACAATAGTCCAAATAACCCTCTAGCTCACTCTCTTAGTCAGCCGTGGGCTCGGGGATTACACCCACTGGGTGCACTCACGTGCACCCTCTAGCAAACAAGGTATGACTCAACAGACCAGAGACAACGCTCTCGTGAGAGAGTCCCTAGTTTTGGTAGGACCATTTTTTGTTTTTGCTAATCAAGACACCCTAGGGTGTGATTAGATTTAGGACAGATAGGCATAGTATTAAGAGGGGTGATTTAAAAGTGATTACGGTTATCTAAGTTCCACTAGGTGAATTGACTCTATGCATTTGCATTAGGATCTAGTGAGTTCTAACATCCTTGAAAATCATGTTTGTGAAATGCTAACTCATGTACACAAGTGTTGGAAACTTGGTGGAGTAACACATTTGCACAAGGGATGAAATAGAGAGTTGAAGTGGTTCACAAAATGTGACCAGACATGTCCAGTACCTAACCCTAGGTGTGGCTAGACATGCTGGCTAGACCAGATGCTGAGTACATCAGCAACCAGACGTGCCCATTGCATAGTTTACCAAACAACACAAGCTCATTAGAATTGACTAAACACGCTATTGTCGACCGGACACCAGGTTCAGACCTATCTAGTTTAGTTTTTGTTGCTCTCTATCTTAAAGAAATAATTATCCAAACTCTAGGAGAGTTCGATCAAGGTGACCAGATGCATCTGGTCTTTGTTGAGTAGCTCTAGGAGCTCCCTAGACTTGATCAGATGCTAGTGGCTGGTGAGTCCAGTCAAAGCCTAGATAGAACATTAAGGGGGGCAACAACTATGAGAGCCTTAGGAGCTTTATAAATTGAACTTGGCCGGCTTTGGCTCACTATCTTAGACATTTTGGTCATTGATACATCCTTATGAGCTAAGCTAAATGCCTCCCACACATCTCCTTCATTGATTTGTCCTCTAAGTGAGATTCGGAGTGATCTTAGTGCATTTGCTTGGAGGTTGAGCATCTAGTGGCACTAGAGATTGTGTGAGCTACGGGATTACTTGTTACTCTTGGTCGTTGCTACCACCTTGATGGCTTGGAGCAGCTTGAGGAGTCTTAGCATGAGTTGGTGATTGTTCGTGGCTACTCTCGGTGTTTTGTGTGGAATTGTTGGGCTTATTCCCTCAACAGAGTGCCAAAAGCACTCTAGTAAATCACTCATGAAGTTGAGTGCCCTCATCTAGTGTAGGTTCTAGCAGCGCCTTTGTGTAAGGCTAGGCTTGTAATGCCCATTAGCTCATGAATCACTAAGTGAACAAGTCTTCAGAATAGGGACTAGCTTGTCGGCAAGCAAGTGAGCCTCACAATAAAGGTTGTGTGTCAATTGTCCCAATAGAATTCTCTAGGTATTCTTTGATTGTCACTTGTCAGTTTAGTATAACCCCTCTACCACTCTCTTGTATTTACATTCTTATTTACTTATGTAATGGTAGTTCTAGTTGAATTAGTGTATCTTAGTCGAGTAAGTAGTTGTTCATTTTAGTTAGCTCACTAGTCTTTAATTAGTAAAGTGCAAACATAGCTCATGTGCACCTAGTGATCATAACTAACTAGAATTGCGGTTTAGGTGGCTTGCTTTTTTTATTAGAGCTAGAGAAAAACTCATTACACCATTTGATTAGAGAAAGGCAAAACTCTCACTCTGGCATCTTTTTGCTCAAATCTAGAGGCCCGACCAAGATACGGGGTTTCTCAGCCCAAGGCAGCCTGGCCGAGCCACACATAGTTGTCCTAACTCCTAAGGGTGAGACAGTCACCTCGGGCCAAGCTAGAAGCCAGCTCGAGAATTTATCCCATGCTTAGAGCCTGACTTGTGCAAAAGCACTACACTAGCGTCACATTCCTTAGCCATGAGGCATTGTCGGACACTCCCTCAACAGGGTAATGCTTGGGGCGTGACATAGGATAAGGAAGTCCCTGAAGCCCATGAAGTGGGGGCTCTAGGACTGCTTGGCAGACCCATAGGGTAGAGGGAGAATTGTGGTGTGCAAAAGAAGATAGGAGAAGGTTCACCTAAGAAAGGCACCACTTCTGTAGAGAGCACCTAGTAGTCAACACCAAATCAACCCCTAACTACAAGACAAATGAGGACTAGTGGTGCCAAGAAGAAGACCAAAGCCTAGGGCAAGAATTCCTAGGTAGAGAACTATCAACTTTGTACCCCCATGGCCTTCTTAGTATATAACAGGAGGCACAGGTTCCTCTAGAAGGTATCTAATCATCATAACTTAGATAGGGTGACTCAACTATAACAAAACCCTAGATTAGCATAGTCACAAAAAAACCCTAGATCAGCATAGCGCTACCCCCTACACATATCTCTCTCTCTATCTCTCTATCTTTCTCTCTCCTAATTCCTCCAAAGTAAGAACCCTTGTTTAAGCATTCTTAACATGAAGAACACCAAAGTGCTAGACATAGGGCACCACAGGGACCGATGTCCCTCACCATGGACCTTCCTTAAGGTACTCTTGGGGTGCTTTTCTGATGAGGCTATCAACAATTCACAAGGAAGGGAGTGTTTGATCCTCCATGGTAATAATTGGACGCTGATGAACTCAACATCACACCCCAAACCTAAGTCTGACTAGCCATGCCACCTATCTCTAGGAGAAGGTTGAGTGCCTTAATGCTTGGTAGGCTAACCTAGAGTTGAGTGAGTTAAGATCAAAAAGATGAAAGAGGAGATCGAGCACCAACATGCTATCTAGCACGAGGTCAATAACCACGTGGGTGCTCCTAGCCTACTATGCCTTCCCTAGGCAGTGTAGAACATGGCGGCTGTCACTTGTCACCTAGGTGACATCTTTGACACATTAGACTGAAAGACCAATGAGAACATCCGAGATGCCTAATGCATCCTTAGCATTGTTCTCGAGCAACAAGTAGAGAGCTTGGCATCCCATCGTCACAACACCACCTCAAGGTCATCCTAGCTGATACTAACACTAGATGGGGATTGCTCTGACATGCATGCTTCCCAAGGTAGTAGTGGTGGCGATAGCTCCATGAACAACTTTGGCTGACTAAAGATGAGAAGAGCCAAGCCTAGTGCAAGCAGTGAAGCAAAACTTACACATGTTGATCGCCTATGCATGACTAGATCAAAGGAGACTAGGACATGTGGGACACCCTTGAGGCAAGGTGGCATCTCAAGCCAAGTCATCATCCCTATACCTCAACCAAGGAGAGGGAAGCCTAAACCAGGAGCACTTTGGTCCCCTAGCATTTGGGACTAGGATATGGGCGACTCACTACTCGAAGCACTTGTGCGTACCAACCTACTTTAGTAAGTGTGATGGGGAGATCGAGCCAACTAGTGGATCAAGGACATCCATCTTATGATGAGGGCCAAAAGGGTAGACAATGACTTCATAGTCTAGCACCTCCCGCTACTCCTCTCAAGCTTAGCGAGGGTAGCCTAGCTTAAACAACTGGATTTTAGGTGTATCTGCAACTAGGTCAACCTCTACTTTATCTTTGCAGGGCATTTCCAAGGTACCAATACCCAACTCAAAAACTCTTGGGATTTGCATAACAGTGGCCAAAAATCTCGATGAAGACATTCAACGCTTATCCAAGAAGCATAACAAACTGCCCATTGTCACTGATGCCAACATCATCAATGCCTTCACTTTGCGGCACCACGTGCAAGGTGCTCATCCATGCGCTTGGTTGTGAGGCCCCCAAATGACATAGGAGTTGTTGAATGTCGCAACCAAGTATGCTATGAGGGAGTAGGTCATCCTAGCCAACTTTAGAGGCAAAGGCAACCCTGACACCCTCCATGGTGGAGTAGAAGGCTATGACGAAGCCAACACAGACAGTTGGCACCATTACAAGAAGAAGAGGGCACTCGAAGGTCAACGGGCCGAGCTAGCGCTAGGAAGGATGAATACACCAAGTTCCATGATGCCAAGGAGTGCTTGACAATCTTTGATGGGCTCCACCTATATGAATCATGATGCCAACACCACATCACCAAGCAAGAGATGAATACCATCGAGACCATACTTACGGCGATATGATTGCTTTGGTCTAAGATGGAAATAACCTTTGATCGTGGTGATCACCCTGACCATGTGCCTCACTTGGGCCATTTACTGCTCATGGTTAGCCTAATAGTGGGCAAGGTATGTCTCACAAAGTTTTTGATGGACGGCGGAAGCATGCTCAACGTCCACTATGCCAAGATCCTCAAGAAAATGAAGATTTCAAGAAGCAACCTTTGCCCGAGTGGGGCATCCTTGTTCAGAGTTGTCCTGGGCCAAGGAAGCCATGCCCCTTGGGTGTATCTAGCTCCATGTTACCTTTGGTGAGCCTAACAACTTCTGAAAGGAGCCATTTACCTTTGAGGTGGTGGCCTTCTTGGGCATGTAACATGCCCTGCTCGAGCGACCATGTTGCATGACATTCAGGGTTGTTCCCAACTACACCTGACCTACCTGAAGTTGAAGATGTTGTGCTGCAAGGAAGTCATCACCATCAGTGCCAAATTCTAGCAGGCCAGCTACAACAAACAATGGTCATGCAAATAATGGCCGAAATGTAGAGGAGGAAGCTCCAGACAGGAAGAATATCAAGATGGAGGCGTCGCCCACCCAACCAAGCTCTGGTGAGACTACATGAACTACTATAGGCGACTCCAACTTGGCTGGCCCCTTGATCCTGATGCTCATCTCTATAGAAGGGATGTGCCTAGTGAAGGCAGGTGACGAGCATTCCTGCTATGGGAAGCCCCCATAGAGTCACACCTTAGTATCATATCATTCCTAGTGGACATCTGAGCCTGACTCGTGGTGTCAACAAGGCATCCTGAAGGCAGAATGAAAGCTATGTTGCTTGAACCCTCAAATCTTTCATTTATCTTTGGTATCTTTAAAAAATTTTATACAATAAAAGGTCGTGAACTCGTTGCCCCAGCCCCCTTTTTTCTAAGACACTCCTTCTAAGCCCTCTGCCACGATCGACCGACCCAAGCATGGCAAAGTGCTCAAGGGATCCCTAAGCATGTATCCGTGGGTTACCATCCCAACGCAAAATTGGCCAAAAATACCCAATGCGTGCTTGTTCCTGTGCAGAATATTTTTTATATTTATAAGAAAAAGAGAAAAAATAGAACGAGAAGTTTATGGAAAACCGGATAAAAAAGGAGAAATTCAGAATGAAAAAAGACACAAACAAAAAAAATAGAAAACAAAAACTTTCTGTACCGAACTTGAAGGAGACAAAAGGGAAAATAAAAAATCAGATAAGAAAAACATGATTGAATAGAAAAAACAAAAGAAAGGCAAAATAAAAAACTTAATAGGAGAAATGACAAAAGATGCAGAATTCGACGTAAACGGAAACAGGCCATTCGTGTTCTCGGTTTAATATGATGTTCTCATTCTAATATTTAGGGATAAGAAAAGATAAAAAATAGAAAAGAAATATTAGATACATATAAATGATATAGATTAGAATTCCTATTCAACACAGAAACTATGTTCTCAGCTTAATATTATATTCTCATTTTAATGTTTAGGGATAGGAGAAGATAAAAAATAGGAAAGAAATAAATAGATACATACAGATGATATAGATTAGAATTCCTATTCAACACAAAAATTGTGTTCTCAGTTTAATATTATATTCTTATTTTAATATTTAGGGATAGGAAAAAATAAAAAAAAATTGAAAAGAAGTATATAGATACATATAGTTATGGATTAGAATTCCTGTTGAAGTAATTTATGATAGATATCTATTAGAATTAGGATTCCTGACTATCTAGGATTTCTAAAATAAGAGGGCTCTAGACTAATAGAGAGACATCTTCACATTTATGAAATTAGTTAGGGGATGTGGACGAAAGAAATGAGCTAAACTTTTGTCTCTATATTATTATATAAATAATATATAAGATAGATATAGACATTGATATAGATACAAATATAGATACACACATATATAGATACAGATATAGATACAAATATAAATAAATACAATAAATTCTAGCAGGTTCTTAAAAAAACAAATGAATATAAGTGAGAACAAACATATGGCCTGTCCACGCAGAAGAGTACGCAGTGTGAAATTTATCCATGAATAGTAAACTCTTAGCACCAAGAATTACTTATTTATTGCACAAGAAACTTTTAGTTATCACAAGAAACTTTCTATACATTATTGTCAGCACACAGTTGCCACATCTACCACATGGAGACTAGCAATGACCAAGCAAAGAACAGAACCCAAATATTACAACAATAAACATGACATATAACAGAAGTCACCAAAGGAAATCTTCTAAGCCTTCAACTTCTCTCTATCATGCGGAACACTATAATCAATGTTTGGGCCACAAGGATAATCCCATATGGATTTATGGGCGAGTGACCTCCATAGTAGCTCGAATCCGATGATAACCGTGCTGCTAATGCCATAAATTTGGTAGATGTCCTTGGTGTAATTGAACAGATTTGGATATTCCCCTATAAGCTTCTTGCTGCATTTCAAGTAAACAGAGTAAACCAGTAGAGAAAGATTAATTATAGCTTGTAATGAAAACAAGCAAAAAGGAAATATTGTAAATTAAGAACCAAACGTTTTAAGTTCAAATGAAAACAAAAATAAATTATAGTCCAGCTTCAAATAATAATATCAAACTCCAAGTATTACTCATCTGCATAGAAAGTGCCCCCTTATATTCAGTATGTTTGCATCTCGCTCATTTGGTGCTCTGACTCTTGTTGAGACATCAGATGTACATTTATGGTACCAGCTACTAGCATCACAAGAAAGATGCAACACCAAAAAAAGTAGCTGGGTGAGATCAGCAACTCCGCTGAATGTTAAATCGCTCTAGTACTCGTCCCATATAACTTCTCGTTTCTCTTGTTCAAGTAGGTTAAGGGAGCATATGAACTACTGAAGATAAATTGGTTACACCTACAAACTGAACTCAACAAGATGTAACACCAATGCTAGATTTTTTTTCTTCTATTAATAAATCCATACCTCATCAAATCTTATAAGAGTTGTAAACAAGCGAACATCTGCCTTAGTAAGTTGATTGCCGCATAGAAAGCGTTGCCTGCTTAGAATATCCTCACATTTGTTCAGAGCCTCATACAGTTTCGTGACAGCCTACAAACAAATTCAGAACAAAAGAAGTGCTGGTCAAACATAGGAAGCACACCCAATTTTATTTCCAAGAAGCCACGAATAATCGATGGATTCCTCATCATATGGACCCTTCTGCTTTGCAAAGCCACATTTGTAGACATCGATGTTTATCGCCTTACACCAACTCATTGATCTCATCAATGGAAGCCCTGTAAATTAGCAGGGTAGAGATCTAGGCTAGGATTCTCGGCGAACTCAATGAACTCAGTGTTGAGCATCCAGATAATCTCGGGGCTCTCGTGTCGACGATGGTCTTGAGCTGCTTGTCTACCCAATTGTTGAATGAACAAAAAGAAAAGGGAAGAAATGTTTCTGTCTTTGACGGTCAGTCACAGGGACACTTGGTTTCCCAGCATAGTTTGCGCTGGCGATCTCATAGAGCTCCCACGCTGAGCTGAATAAGTTTGCTATCCAGAGTTATGTGACTCCTCTGGTCAGTATTTTTTAGAAAGGCGGCAAGAGCTTTGCCGATTTTTATTAGACGAGTAAAAAGAAAACAATAACGATTACAACCACTAAAACAAAAGCGACTTCTATACTACTCATTCCGCAACTAGAACTGTTAAAACTACTACGGCACGCAGGCCACCGCGTCCACCCCAATGTAAGGGAAAACAAACTAAAACTAACAAAAGGACTCAAAGTCAATGACGCTACACCAAAGAAGAAGCTACTCTTCATGTCCTATCGGGTCTGTTGCATGTTGGTAATGTATAATTCATCTTTGCAAAGAAGCGCTACTTGACTTGCTTGTAGGGATGTTTTTTGGAACGTTCTTCTATTTTGCTCCTTCCAAATGTTCCACCAGAAATAGATCATGATACCGTCTATCTGCCTCTTTTGTGACTTATCGAATTTAGTTCGCCATTTACACCAATATCTATGGATTGACACTGTCGTGTCAACCGAATCTAACACTGGTAGATGTAGACACTATTTGAGGTTGGACCAAACTTGTTGGGTGAATGGACAGTCTTTACACAGATGGGTTGGAGTTTCTGGGTTAATACCACATAGTTTGCAAATCAGGTCGTTGGACCAATTGCGCTTCGTTAGATTATTAGTGTCAGGATCTTCTTGTGTAAAAGTGTCCATGCAAAGAAACGTCGTTTTGATTCCGCTCTTGCTCTCCAAATTGGCATTAATTTTAGCTTGCTATAGGAGCCCTCAAACGGTATCTCGTAAGCACTTTTGGTTGAGTATTCTCTATTTTGTGTCCATCACCAGCGAATAGAGTCTTCCATGTATTCCTCTAGTTGAATACCACTCGCGTTCCCACAGTGCCACATACTCATGAATTTCCTCTGGAGTTTGCAGTGGTAGAATATGTGCTACCCATCTGTTCTCCTTCAGGGTGTTGTATACCGATAGTTTTTTTCTCTTTGATTTCCGAAATAACCTCGGTGGCATGGATATTGGAGCTTCGTGGTCCATCCAGGAGGATGACCAAAAGCTCGTTGTCTTCCCATCACCAATTAAAACTATTGTTGAGGCCTCAAAAAGCTCGCGATTGCGTCCGTCATAGGGAAGATCCAACTCATTCCTAGAAGATGGTCTTTCAGATAACAAAACTGAATTATAAAAGCAAGTCAGTATTCTTGGAACTACAACTTTAGTTGACCTCAGATAGTACCATATTTTACCTTGTATACATTGTTGTGGCTATATACGGTCAGTACGAGTTGTTGAAGGCATTCAATGTTCTAGGGTATATTACCTTGAAGATTGTTACTGTTAAGGTACACCTGTCTCAAGAGAGGAAGATTTACCAAGCTGGCTGGTATGGAACCTTCTAGTTCATTTCCATGTAAGTCAAGGTGTACCAACTGAGTTAGGTTGTCGATCAATCCTTCAATTGTACCCCTAAATTTGTATTCACTTAAATCCAACCAATATAAGCTATTAAGATTTCCCAAGCTTGCTGGTATAGGACCCTCTAGTTCATTTCTGTGTAAAAGTAGAGTAGTTCCAACTAAGTTAAGTTATCGATCAATCCTTCAATCGTGCCCTTAAAATAATTTTCACTTATATCCAATGAGGTTAAGGCACTAAGATTCCCTATGCCCCGTGGAATTTGTCCTAATAAGTCGTTTCCAACCAACCAAAGTTCTAGAAGAGAAGATAGACTAGAGACGGCATGTGGAATTTCACTTGAAAGCCTATTGTCACCTAGGCTCAAGGCTCCTAAATTCATCAATTGGCCAAGCTCATCAGGAATTCTTCTCTCGAGTTGATTTGAACCCAAATCAAGATATTGTAGATTTGATAGTAGCCCTAATTTCGGAGTAATTAAACCCATAGCAAATTGGAAGATAAATCTAACTCGATCGGATTGCAACAATTAGTAAGTGCATCTGCAATGATCCCAGACTAATTGTTGTCGCACAAGATAAGGTTCTGAAGAAGTTGCAGGCAACCAAGGAGAGGTAAGGGGCCAACAAAGTTATTATATGAGAGGTCTGAGGTCAAGAAATTCAAGGAAGGTAAGGTTACTAAGGGAAAAGCTGATTTGGCCTGACAAACTTAGACTGTGGAGGCGGAGCCACGAGACGCGATATGGTCGCGTGAGGTGCACGTCGCACCATTCCACCGGCAGAAGTGGGAGCTCGTGTTCTAGTTGCACAAGACTCTCTGGTGACACCCTGCTTGAAATGGAGCAATGAGCGAAGATCTTGGCTGCTCTCAGGAACTCTCGAGCAATGGATGTTGGCAACTCCTACGACGCACAGGAGCAGCAAGGGCAGCAGTATATGTATATGCATGTCCACTTTCACCCAGGGTTTCTTCGATAGCACACCTGTCATCTGCAAGGCCAAGCAGAAATGCATTATACCTGGCAGGATGTTCACTCGCATGACAGAGTTGCAAACAGAAGAAAAGCTACATGTGAGATGTTCAGTAGGAACCTTTTTTATCTGTAGGAACCTTATTTGCTGTAGGACCCTTCTGGTCTGCTTGCACTACCAGAGCATAGTTTTTTCCTGACAGCCACAAACCATCAGGAAAGACTGAAACACCATCAGGAAAAAACCTCTTCTCTGGTAGTATTGGTTCTGCCGGCTAGGTGATGGTGTAAGAACCCAGTTTGTTTGGATGATGTGATGAGGCTGCTGGAACAGGCCATACGGGATTTTAATTTTTAAGAACATGTCTCACGGCCTCATACTGGTACTTTACCTAATCTTGACCGCAGTCATCCTCATATTTGTACTTTGCCTAATCTTGACCTCCATTGCTACGAAGACAGAAGACCTTGAGTCCGTCAATCAAATTTGCTACTGTAGTTATTAACAGACCTGAATACCTGATGAATTAACTGTTTCAAGATGTGCTGTGTTGTTGCAGACTTGCAGTTGAATTGGGACACGCGCTTGGCGCTCGTCTCCAGGACAGATTCTACGCACCTCTCTGCACTCATTTCAAGTAGATTTAACTAGCTATCACATTCATTTTGGATTCATGATTCAAAAAAAATTGAGTTAGACTTACCCCCATCAGGCCATTCTTAGTGAGAAGTCTCGTAGCGTTGTTTCCAAAAA
Source organism: Sorghum bicolor (assembly GCF_000003195.3). NCBI lineage: Eukaryota > Viridiplantae > Streptophyta > Magnoliopsida > Poales > Poaceae > Sorghum > Sorghum bicolor. Next base: position 3,845,027 of record NC_012878.2, read on the forward strand.
TGCAACATCAAATAAAATACATTGAAAATTGAGTGGAAACAACCACTCTCAATGTATAATTTCATTCTATAGCTTCATAAACATTTGATTGCATGACTCACTAAGAGTTTTATTGTTATGGAACTCATGTGTTCTCTATCTTCTTAAATATGGTGCGACATCATAAAAAATAACTACGTGGTAGCTTATTAAATACGAATGGAACTCAGGTGAAACTTTTACTGAGACTAGCCTTATGGGTATATTATCAAACACAAATCATGGTTGCAACTCGACTTGTGTCGATTAAGCAAACAAATCAGTAGGCTCTTATCTCAATATCCTACAGCAAAATTATAAATCAACGCATACAGGAGCTGATGCTTTGCTAAACCAGAATAAATTTGTCCAGAACAAAACCAAACAGAAAAGAGAAGCAAGTTGCTTGAGCGTGTAAGAGTATGGGTCAAAACTGGAGACATGATCTTCAGCTCCATCCAAATCACCCCTGGCACGTGCGTTCATCACGTATGTGGAACATAAGCTGCAACAATATCACCAGCTATCAATAAAAGAGCGCACAAATGGTAAACGAAATTGATTAGTGGGCGATCACCTTAACACCCACGTAGAAGGTAGTAAATATGAAGGCAAGGGCACGCATGGCTGCAAAATGGGAACATATAGTAACCACAACAGTGGCGGATCTAGGATTTTATTAAGGTATGCCACAGCTACAATTTTTCAAGTACAATTTCGTAAAATCATTTGACAATTTGGTAAGAGTTATAAAATTTATAACATATAATTCGATATATATGTACTAAATAACACGATAAGTCTTCAATTTGAAGATTTAATTGAAAACATCTATAAATTATAATATAAGTTGTAAAAACAATATAATGTTCAAAATATAGAGATAACTCAATGGTATTAACAATGAAAATTGGTAGGATTTCAAAAGAGGAAAGAGCAGAGACTAAACCTCATCTCAGTGCCCGGCAATTGGCCTTGATCTGGGTGTTAGTCGTGGAAGCGCATGCAGCACTGGAGCAGCCTAGGCGGAACGTTGATCTTATCATATCGATGTTGCTGTTGCTTACTTGCCAGTTTGGTCTGAATGATTGTGCAGATATATCAATTCGAGACTGTGGGCAAGATTTCATTGCAGAGTCGTTCTGAAGTCAAACCTATTCACTGAAAAGTTATGGACTGTTCACTGATTTATTGTGAGAGAAAAATACTAATGAATGATTAGCAGATTTGGCAGATAAGCTCAAACAAACAGGCTCTGAATCTTCAATACCTAGACAATAATGGAACAAGATCATGAGGCCACGATGGCTGGACAGCAACCTGCATGCGTCTTTCCCACCGATGAAGGGAGGCCACCATGATCGCAAATGGTTGGAAGCCAAGGTGGCTACAAGGCAAGACACGAGAACCCTTGACCTCTCCATCATGTGGCCGTGTCACCACATGGGCCTGAAAGGCCGTCATGTGATGTGTGGCTGGTGTCTACCTCATCACGTGGGCCTGAAAGGCCATACAGCTCTCAAAGAGCCAACAACCACATCGTTTCGATTAACTTTTCATTAGATAATTTTTTACCTACAAATATATGTATACATATAGTATACACACAGATTGCACAAGGTATGCCGATGCATACCTAGCATACACTAGAGCTCTGCCACCGAACACAAAGGTCAATGGACCATATATATCTGACTCACCATGAGAATGTAGAACATAATACAAAATTCATCACAATTTGTGAGTGTGAAGTTGCAACTCACCATCCTTCATGGCTATTTTTGAGATCAGACCTTTAATCATAGACGGTCCCACAATATAACCGACAAGGTTTGCCACCGGTGCACGAAACATCTCAAAAATAGAACTGCATGTAAACAATGTATGAATTGCTGATTTGATATATAGCTGGATTTCCTTTTATGCATATACCAGCCAGAATTGAGCATGTGTGGTGTGCTATCTATGGCACTAGTCCTTAAATGGGTGGGGCGAATATAACACCCTACTCTAGTAGGAGCATGTAGTAGTTGACCCATGTAGCCCAGGAGTGCTTGTAGTTGGTAGATTTAGTACTTCCTTGGAAGTTTTGAGGTGATGACTGGCTTATAATCCTTGTCACTCCCAACTAGTACATTTGGGTTAACCCTTTTACATAAAGTGAGGACAAAAGTATAATAGAGGTACTATGGGTATACAGGCCCATTCCATGTGCAAAGCTGGAGCATAAGCAGATTTTGGACATGGGCGTTACAAAAAGAAAATGGCCAACAATGATAATACATAATTATATACAATCATTGTAATGTTCATGATATACCAAACAAAGGACATAAGATAGGTAAAATATAACCAACACAAACAAATAGATACATTAATATAGACATAACGCACGGATAGTATTTCATTGCATTATTCTGGCAGTGAAACTATTAGTAGCCCATATCAAATGGTACTAATGACACTTAACACCATAAACTATCTTCAACCAACTAGATTTTACATGCATCATTGGATACTGAACCATAGATAAAAACTAGTGAATATTGTCCATGTCCATCCACTAATTATGAAGAAAGCCTCCCAGTTGATGACCATTAGTGGTCATCTGGCTCCCATCCACCTCCATCGCTGGAGCTACAAAAGAACTTATTGTTGTCTGTTGGTCTGTAGTCCATGTAGCTACCTGGTTGACACTTGTGTGGCTGGCACATGCAAGGCTTTTAAAGGCAACATGTTTTCCATCAAAGCCATTGTAGTTTGTGTTGTAAGCACCACCAGGAATGGTGAGGGCCTCCCAGCTAGAAGAGTTGTTCTGCACCAATGGTTGTGTGTCATAGAGGCCGACATCATTGATGCTGAAGCGTTGTTTTTTGGTGGTGCACTCCTGTCGACGGAAATACTTCTGCGCATGGCTAGAGATCTGCACCGGTGTCCTTGTGGGGACAAAGTACTTGGAGATGTTCTTCCATTTACCACGACCAAACACTTCTAGCCCACGAAGGAAATTCCTACAGTAAGATTAATAATCATATAAGAATAGATGTATAATCCATACTCTAAAGACTAGTGAAAATCAAATCTCATGGTATGAAATTTTAAAGACGACATGATAATTAATTGTAATAAACATAACACTGAAGATGTGACAAAAGTTTCCAAATCAGTGCAAAAATGAAATACCTATGCTCATCTCTAGTCCAAAACCTCACTGCATGTCTCCTTTGCTTAGGAACAACATTTGGCACATGTTGTTGTCCCTCTACATGCCTCATGGGCCCGATCTCATCCACTAGATAACCTTGCAACGTGCCCATGTTGTCCATAGGTGGAGCCTCCATTGACATCCCAAAGTTATTGTTAACATGGGCACTGCTTGTGTAGGTGTTGTTGGTGATGTGACTAGTGATGACTGACTTCACCATATTGATCTCAGAGGTGCTCCACACACTATTGAAGTTGGGATCCATGAGGTGTGAGGTTGAGTACTACACAAGCGATTATTGTATGAACCTCGATGTTTTGATGGAGTGGATGTCAAGAACAAGGCTAGATATTTATAGGCCTTGTCGCAAATCTTTTTGTCCTGGTTTCAATTGATTGTACATCTAACTTTTATATTTAGTCAAACAATTATTTTTTAAACCATATATTAATGATATCCAGTCTTGTGTATCCATATCTTGGTGATGCTATAATTCTATACTTGTAGACCGACATGCTTTGATTACTAAAATCAAGGATTGAGATATCGATGGCCAAGGACAAATGAGACCACATCTCCACTGACTCATAGGAGTTTAATGATCATTTTAACTAATTAAAGAGGGCCTATTCCAGAATAAAAGGTCATTTGACAAAACTCAATACTAGGGGTGAAATTTAGGCTGGTTGGTTAGTTGTTCATTTTAGGACTAGTGATGAGAGCCTAACATAGGGGTATGTTAAGTCCCCATGTTAAGGACATGACAGTCCGACTAACCCCTAGCTCACTTTCTCAATCTGTCAGGGGCTTGGGGGTTACACCCATCGGGTGCACTCCTGTGCACTCTCTAACAAAAACTAAACTAGGCCTTTCATTTTCTTGGCTCACCCTTCTGATATCGAGGAGTCTCTTAGGAAAGGGCTATCTCCGGGCTATTGAGTCATACCTTAGTGTACTAACCTTTGTCTATAGTGATGGATGAGATTGCTTGGTACTCACTCAAGATGGCAATGGGTACCTGAATACCCGACGGGTTTTACCCGATAAAGAGACGGGTATGGGATGAGTTATCTACCCGTGGGTATGTCGTTGAGCAAAATCCTATACCCATTGAGTATGGTGGGTACGGGTGTGGATGTATACTACCATACCCGCCTACCCGCCAAAATAACTAGCCACCCTTGTCATTTTAGCCTATATAACCCATGAATTTGGTCTAATTCCAACTATACTCTCCTAGTATATATATGAATTTGATATTATTATATGAATATTAGTTTGTAACTTGTTGGAGGCTTAGAATAATTTATTTTTGCATGTGAATGTCTGATGTTTATATATAATTCTCGAGTATACTATTGGGTGTTGGTTACTGTCGGGTAGAATTTACCTGTGGGTATGGGTATGGGAGCATTTTCCTACCCATGTGCGGGTACGAGTAACCCGATGGGTAAAATTTAAACTTTGCGGGTGTGGGTACGAGTGGCCACTACTCGTCAGGTATGTACTCGTTGCCATCTTGAGTACTCACCAAATGGTGGAGCAAGACAATGGCATCCATGTTGATGGAGGTGGCCAAAAGATGGATTAAGTGCTCCAACTTGGAAAAGAAGAAAGAGCACAATAAAAATGAGCTCAAGGCAAAGGTATATTGGTAGAACCATTTTTTGTTTTTGCCAGCCAAGACATCATAGAGGGTGTGATTGGGTTTTGGATAGATAGTTGTACTATTAAGAGGGTTGATCTCAAAGTGATTATGGTTATCAAAGTGCCACTAGGTGAATCGACTCCATGCATTTGCATTAGGACCTAGTGAGTGCTAACATCCCATGGAAATGATGTTTGTGAAATGCTAACTCATATACGCAAGTGTTGGAAACTTGGTGGAGTTAACACATTTGCATAATGATGAAAAGGAGAAGTGAAGTGGTTCACTAAATGTGATCGAACGCTGGCTTCGGAGTGACCGAATGCATCTGGTACTTAACCCTAGGTGCAGCTAGACATGCTAGCTAGACCGGAAGCCAAGTGCATTAGTGACTGGACACACCCATCGCACTATTCACCAAACAATGCACGCTGATTAGAGAGTGACTAGACACGCTATTGTCAACCAAACATTGGGTCTGAACTTGTCCAAATCAGTTTCTGTTGCTCTCTGTCTTGAAGAAATAATTCTTCACACTCTAGAAGAGTTCAATCAAGGTGACCGGATGCATCCACTCATGTTTGAGAAGCTTTGGGAGCTCTCTGGAGTAGATCGAACGCTGACGGCTAGTGAGTCTAGTTAGTGATCGGACGCTGAGTGAGATGGCACATGGAGAGCCATTGGGCACCAACGAATACAATCAAATGGCTAGTGACACATGCTAGCATGCGGTTAACCAGATGGAGTGAATGAGTGTGTTCGATCAATACAAGTGCATCCAGTCAGAGCATAGAAGCCCATTAAGGCGGGCAATGGGTATGAGAGCATTGGGGGGCTCTATAAATAGAACTTGATCAGCTTGGGCTCACTCTATTAGAAATTTTGATCATTGAAACATCCTTATGGCTAAGCCAAACACCTCCCACACATCTTCTTCATTGATTTATCATGCAAGTGACATTGGAAGTGGTCTTAGTGCATTTTCTTAGAGGTTGAGCATCTTGTGGCACTAGAGATCATGTGAGTTGTGGGATTGCTTATTACTCTTGATGGTTGCTGCCACCTAGAAATCTTGGAGTAGCTTAGGAGTCTTGGTATGAGTCATGGCCACTCCCGTATCTCAAGGGTTCTTGGGCTTATTCCCTGGTAGAGAACCAAAAGCCACTCTAGTAAATTGCTCACAAAGTTGAGTGACCTCAGCTTGTGTAGTTTATTTCTAACGATGCCTTAGTGTACGGCTAGGCTTGTAATGCCCAATAGCTTCTGAACCACCAAGTCAACCAGCCTTCACAACAAGGGACTAGCTTGCTAGCAAGTAAGTGAACCTCATTATAAAGATTGTGTGTCAATTGTCTCATTAGAATTCTCTTGGTATTCTTTTGATTGTCACTTGTCAGTTTGGTGTAAGGCCTCTACCACCCTCTTGTATTTACATTATTATTTACTTGTGTAGTGGTAGTTCTAGTTGAAATAGTGTAGCTTAGTGGAGTAAGTAGTTGTTCAATTTAGTTAGCTCACTAGTCTCTAGTTGTTAAAGTACAGACATAGCTCGTGTGTGCCTAGTGATTGACTACAATTGTGATTTAGGTAGCTTGCTTATTTGATTAGAGCTAGAGAAAAATTGCATTACACCATTTGTGATACTAATCAAATTGCTCTAGTGATTTGTAGAGATTTTTACTAGGCTATTCACCCTCCTCTAGTTGTTTAGGACATTACAAAAAGGCAAAAAACTCACTCTATCCATTTTTGCTTGAGGCACGGGGCCTTGGCCAAGACAAGGGATTCTTGGCCCAAGGGGAGCCCTAGCTAAGCCACACATAGTTGTCCCAACTCCAAATAAGGGTGAACACTTGCCCTAACCAAGCTAGAAGCTAGCTTGAGAATATGTACCATGCTAAGAGCCTGACTTGTGCAAAAGAACTACATTGTCATCCCATTCCTTAGCTGTGAGGCACTATCAGGTACTCCCTTAACATGGTCATGCTTAGGGCGTGACACATTAGGATAAGGAAGTCCTTGAAGCTCACGATGGTGTGCAAAAGAAGAAAGGAGAAGGTTCACCTAGGGAAGGCACCACTATGGCAGAGAACACCTGGTAGTCAACACTAGGCTATAGCAGGGGTGTTAGGGAGTGGTTGTGGTTCTATCGACCCCTAGCTACAAGACAAATAAGGATTGGTGGTGCTAGGAATAAGAAGAAGACCAAAGCCTAGGGTGAGAATCCTGAGGTAGACAACCATTCACTTTGTAACCCAATGGCCTCCCTGTTATATAAGGGAAGGCATGGGTTCCTATAGAAGGTATCTGATCATTAGAACATAGACAAGGTGACTCCACTTTGACAAAACCCAAGATCAGGACAATGCTACCCTCTACATCTCTCTCTCTCTCTCTCTTGATTCCTCAATTCTAAGAACTCTTGTTTAAGCATTCCTAACATGAAGAGCACCAAACTAGTAGACATAGGGCACCACAGGGACCAATGTCCCTTGACACACACCTTCCTTGATATACTCCTAGGGGTCAAGCTAGATTACAACTCTGACAAGGCTATTAGCAATTCTCTAGAGAGGGAGTGCTTTTTCTTCTATGGGAATAACTAGCCACTGATGAACTTGACATCATGCCCTCAAACCTGAGTTTTACTAGCCATGTCGCCTATCTTTGGGAGAAGGCTAAGAGCCTTAGTACTCGACAGGTAAACCTAGAGGCTGAGTGAGCCAAGATTTAAATGATGAAAGAGGAGATCGAGTGCAAGAGCACAAGGTTAATAACCACATGGGAGCTCCTAGCCTACTATGCCTTCCCCAGGCGATGATAACATGTCAGCTGCCACCTACCACCTAGGTGACATCTTTGACACATAAGACTCAAAGACCATTGAGAAGATCCAAGATGCCTTATGCTTCCTCATCATTGTCCTCAAGCAACAAGTAGAGAGCTTGGCATCCCATCATCACAATGTCACCTCAAGGTCATCCTAGCTGACGCTAACACTAGATAGGGATGGCTCTGACACACACACTCCCTAAGGTGGTGGTGATGGCGATAAATCCATGAACAAATCTAGCTAGCTAAGGATGAGAGGAGCCAAGCCCAGTACAAGTAGCAAGGAAAGCCTGACTCAAGTTGATCGCCTATGCACGACTAGATTAGAGAAGACCAAGACATGTGGGACACCCTCAAGGAAATGTGGCATGCTCGAGCCAAGTCATCATCCCTACACCTTGACTAAGGAGAGGGAAGCCTAAACTAGGATCACATTGGCCCCTTGGCATTTGGGACTAGGTTACAGGCGGCTCACTACCTAAAGCACTTGTGCCTAACCCACTTTGGTAAGCACAATGGGGAGATCAACCCCAACCAGTGGCTTAAGGACAACTAGGCTCACAATGAGGGCCAAAGGGGTGAACCATGACTTCACAGTCTAGTACCTCCCGCTTGAAAGGTCCAAATGGCTAGAGGGGGGTGAATAGCTGACGTTGTAGAGTAGAAATATATCCAATTAATCACGTTCACAATCACAAGAGAAACCTCGGCAAGAGATGACACAAGATTTTTTACCGAGGTTCACTTGCTTCCCGGCAAGCTACTCCTCGTTGTGGCGATACACCCACTTGATGGATCACGAGCTAATTGGCAATCCAAAGCCAAACCCTCAGCGGGTGCCGCACATCCACTCACAAGATGGGGATCCTCCAAGCCACAAGCAATCCACTAGAGTAACCAATTTGCGATCTCCCGCGGGGAAGGCTCAAGAACCCCTCACAAATCACTTGGTGAGGCTCGAAACAATCTCCAATCACGAGCTCAACACCACCGCTGCTCCAAGCCGTCTAGGGCGTCGGGAAACACCCAAGAGTAACAAGAAATCCACAGCAAGCTCAAGAATCAAGTGCCACTAAATGCAACTCTCAAAGCAATGCACTTGAATCTCACTCAATCTCACTAGGATGAGCAAACAAGCAAGGAGATGAGTGGAGGGAGTATTCTCTAGCTCAATTTATGTCTCATGTAATCAAATGTGCAAGAGGGTCCTCCCAAAGCCGGCCACCTTCTATTTATAAGCCCCTCAAAGAAACTAGTCGTTGGCTGTTTTTCATTGGGCTAAAAACGGGGGCACCGGACGCTACTAAGTGAGCACCGGACGCTCGACCCCCTGCGTCCGGTGCACTGAGGTTGGCCACGTGACCGTACTGAGTCTCACGTGTCAGATCCTAACGGTCACCTGCGGATCACCGGACGTTCTGCAGGTCCACACCGGACGCGTCCGGTGCACACCGGACTCATGCGCAGAGAGTTTGTCAAACTCGCGACCTCACCGGACGCTGGGCACCGGACGGTCCGGTGCTCACCGGACTCGTGCGCAGAGAGAGTTGCAAAAACCCCTCACACCGAACGCTACCAGAGTGCGTGTCACACCCGGTTTCAAAGAACAAAACCAGGCTAGCTATATGTGTGCCCAGGAAGTCCACACATACAACAACAGAAAGGAACAGTATCAGAAACAATGTTATATAGCGAAAACATACTTATAATTAACACTTACATCAGAGTATCGCGGAACGGTAACTAATCTTTAGGCTCAATCTTCACAGAGACGGTTGACTGGGGGTAACATATGCCTAGCACTTCTTGTATCTTGAGAACACCTTCATGATTCCATCGCTCTTCTGATCAACTCTTACTAGTAAACTGGAGTGGTGGTAAATAGCAAGAGTGAGCACATATCGTACTCAACAAGTATAACCAGGGGTTCATGAGGCTCAAATAGCTGACACTGGTTTGACTGCATTTAGCTTTTAATAGTGGGTGGCATATTCATAATTAAATAGCAAATGTCAAGGTAGTAGAAATAATCCATCAATCACATGATCAAGTGTAAGCATAATTAATTCATAGCATAAACGATAATCAAATGAACATAACAACTTAATAAGCTCATCGTCTTAATGTAGATGTCCCCAAGGCCGCTCCTGACCGTGAGCTCGGCTAGTATACCAGTTTTACACTCTGCAGAGGTTGTACGTCTTTACCCATGAGTCATGATTTACCCTTTCGCCCGAGGTAGCTAATCTCTTAACCCCCTTCCTAGGGAGGTCGGCAGGGATCACTATGAAGCCTTTCAAAAGTTCGTCTAACAAGTTAGGGCCGCAAGGTTTCCTTTGCGCGCAGATATAGAGCCCCCCTTCCGATGGCACAATGACTCGCGGCCTATACTCATACAGACAGAGGCCACACTATACCCAAAACGGTTCAGCCCCTCTAGCGCCCTCTCGGGTAACCGCTAACAAGCTAGAAAAGTTCTTCATACTGAGCTAAAGCCAGAGCCATATAGCCCTCATGGTTGTACGTGTTGTCCCAGCTTTTGCCAAGGGATAAGTCCTTATGGAGGGTCAAGATCAATCCAGCAAAAGCCAGAGTTCTTTCCACTCTTTATATTCAAGTTGCTAGAAAGCTTATTTTATTGTTTATTGTATATTCAAATATTCATGTCACAAGATCATGGATTAATAATCAAGCACTAGCACATCTACACCAATGCATATCAAGTAGGTAGCAAGGAATACAGGTAACAATCATCTATGATTTTGCTAAGGTCGACAAGGTGATAGCATGCATATGATATATATGTGTAGTTATAAGTGAATAGGTAACAAGGATAATCCCAAGTTATACTTGCCTTGAACACTTGCATAATTCTCACACCATCAGCTTTTGGTCATCATCTTCTAATCTTCAGCACCCATAAACAGTTCTCGTCTACTCGTAGCAAGCACCACACGAAGGTAAACATACAAACAACAAATAAAAGAAACTAAGAACAACACACCAATCAAAAGAAAAACTTCAAAACAGAGCGCACTAAACGTTACAGCTCGATGCTAAGGTTACGAGAAACGCCGCAACCAAAACTATCATCATAAAGAAATGACTACATGAACTTTTGGATAATTTAAAAGAGACAACTATGATCTTAATTTGTTTTATTTAAGAAAAATCATGCGTAACCTACTAATTCAAATTAGTAAAATTATATTTTAATTTTAAAAACAAAGTAGAACTTATTATATTTTATTTATGAATATATCCATTATATAATCGATAATCATATTTTAAATATAGGCATGCAAGCATCATTTTAATCGAAGTAAACTTTAACTTTTTAAACAATATGTGAGAGCATCTATTAAAATTATACATGATACGTGTTGGAGATGATCATATGTTATTCATACATAATTTTATATCGTTTATGCCAGTTAAACTTTAACTTATAAAATTATGTAACATGTGAGCACTAAAACAAGTTTATGGTATATATCGTGATTGTCTAAGCAAAATATAATTAAAACATGTTCAAGTACTATTAGCTAAATTCATGGTCATATAATTACAAAGGACCGACATGTGAAACCTATATTATTTTTAATTATAAAACTATCTACAAGCATATTAACCAATTAAATATTTAGCAACATATAGAAAATATGTGACATGAAAAACACGTAGATTACATTGCCATGAGTCTAACACAACTTTAATGGATCAAAACGGAGTTAAAACGGAGATTATCTGACCTAAACAATCTAGTGTATTTCCTTTATATTTCTAGATTTATTTTTCTATAGAAAAACGGCAACTAAACTGACCTATGTCATCATCATGTCAGTATGATGTCATCAGGCTAGCAAAAGCAAAATTGGACACGCACGGCTGCTCTGCTAGTTGATTGGCGAGCGAGGTCATTGTGAGCAATGGCGGTGGGGATGCTTGGACTTACGTACGGTGGAAAGCGTCTGAAATTTCGCAACCTCCGCCCGGGGCTTGGCTGACGATGCTGGCTTCTTCACCGTCTCGGGCGAGGGTTGGAGCATGGCCATGGTGACCAGAGAAGGCCGACACAACTACTGCATGTTGGCAGGCGGCGCCACACATGGTCGGCAACTGCGGCAGATGGATTGGATACAAAGCACGTTAGGGAAACAACTAGCATATAAACATGACACAAAAGGATGAGGGACGACATGAACCTACATGTAGAGTCCACGATATAGTCTTCTCATCGGCAGATTCGCATGCAAACCAAAGATGGTGGTTTGGAGCAGATGACATGGGCGACGATCTGACAAAATTTGTAGCGGTGATGGCTGCCTCCTATAAACTCGATGTAGATGCAGGGGATGTTATGAACAGATCACCACTCTGGCGGCCGAGGTGCAATTAGCACTAACGTGCCCGTCGATTGGATGGAGAGGTGTTTCACGTACGTCGACAATCTCCTCCACGCTCGCCTCATATATGTTTAGGCGATAACCCGGCCATGGAACTCCACCAGCAGAGATGACGCAAAGTTGCATACGGCGGTGGAGGGTTAGGGTTTGGGGAAACAATACGGCGGCGTCAAGACGTCATGGTGGATGGTTGTCCTGATACACGTATATATACATATATATACATATAGCTTGACACCTGAAATTAAATAATGTTTGGCTAAGTCGACTTGGAGCCCTCGGTGTTCTGTACAGCATGTGGGAGATGGAGAACAAACCGGGTTTTCATCTAGCTGAGGTGGATTAGGATCGCAAGATTAAATTATTTTCGAAATATTTAATCTCAGGTATAAAATTAATTCTAGAAAACCTATAATTATTATTTAAGCCAAGGAAAATACTTCAAAAGATCCAAAAATTCGGAGAAATTTACTAGAGATATTATGGAGCATGAGGAACCAAAATAAAGTATTTGGAACTCATGATGAGATAATCTGCAGCATCTAAAAATTAGATTATGCTCACGGAAAAGTAGAAACAAGTTCTAGAAAAATGCTGAAATAATTCTCGATAACTCTTTAGAGATTGATTGACGGGTGAGGAACTGAAAGGAGTGATTTTGGGTTACACAGAAAAGATTTTAGGAAACTCGAAACGAAAGCATAGGCTGGAAAACAAAGAATAAAGATGTGCGAGCAAATTTATTTTTTTTTTTATATCTTCATGAGCACTCAAATACAAAACTAAATCTATTTTCATCTATTTTAAAAGGAGCAGATTTTAGGGTGTTACAATTCTACCCCACTTAACAGGAATCTCGTCCCGAGATTCGAAGAGACTAAAGATAATGATAAAGGTGATCATCAAGGTTGCTTTGAGACTTTTGGACGAGATGATTTAGGGACTAATAATTAACAAAAGTTGACAAAGATATTAAAGATTGGCTCTCAAGATTAATCAGGATTTATGACATGAGATCAAAGTATTGAAGATCCGCATAAGTGAAAAAGAAAGATCAACGAAGGTTAGAAAGACAGACAAAGGTTAATCACCGCGTCTTCGCCTTATGAAGTTTAAAGTAAAGGAGTGAAGATCAATTAGAGATAATATAAAAGATAAAGATACATCTTATAGTGCTCAGAATTTCTTAATTCAAGATTTATGAAGCTTATGATAAAAGATTATAAATTAGCAAGGATTGATATGGAGAATGAAGATTGATTTTTTCAAGGTTATTTTGAGCTCTATGATTAGAGGTGATAAGATGACTGTAAACTGACAAGGGTTAACTAGAAAAATAATGATCGTTCATAAGAAATGCAAATATCGATGATAAGAAAACTAGACGGAGAGGATGAAGTTGACCTTTAGATCATTATATCATAAGGTAAACAATCAAGGATCAAAGACTAACAAAAAAGTATAAGAAGATGAAGATTGATGATAGAAAAAAAATAAAGATTGATATACAAGAAGAATAAGATTGATCATTAGGTCATGTCTTGAAACTTGGGATACTTAAATGACGGTAGCGGATGCTACCCCACTTAACAAGATTGAGCTACTTCTCAACACGATACCTTGCAGGCCTCCTTCAAAACACAAAAACAGAGACGACACACAAGCAACACACCAAACAAGACAAGCACACAACACACATTGATACTACACGTGTTTCTTCAATAATGGTGGTCATCCTAAAGGGCAGATTAGAGATGATAAAAGGCCATCGAATTTTTAATAGAACAAGTTTTGAAAAGTTAAGTAAAACAAGTAAATAAAGGCCAAGGTGATAAATAGAATTAGCTCAAAGGAAGCTATTCAAGGAGGAGATACAATATGACAAGGATTGAGAAATAATCAAACTCAAAGAGCCAAGGGATAATAAAATAGTTTTATAGCAAATTAGACTTTTCTAACCGACCAGTGCTACCTAGGCATACGTCCTACAGTCAACACTGCTCTGATACCACTCTGTCACACCCGGTTTCAAAGAACAAAACCAGGCTAGCTATATGTGTGCCCAGGAAGTCCACACATACAACAACAGAAAGGAACAGTATCAGAAACAATGTTATATAGCGAAAACATACTTATAATTAACACTTACATCAGAGTATCGTGGAACGGTAACTAATCTTTAGGCTCAATCTTCACAGAGACGGTTGACTGGGGGTAACATATGCCTAGCACTTCTTGTATCTTGAGAACACCTTCATGATTCCATCGCTCTTCTGATCAACTCTTACTAGTAAACTGGAGTGGTGGTAAATAGCAAGAGTGAGCACATATCGTACTCAACAAGTATAACCAGGGGTTCATGAGGCTCAAATAGCTGACACTGGTTTGACTGCATTTAGCTTTTAATAGTGGGTGGCATATTCATAATTAAATAGCAAATGTCAAGGTAGTAGAAATAATCCATCAATCACATGATCAAGTGTAAGCATAATTAATTCATAGCATAAACGATAATCAAATGAACATAACAACTTAATAAGCTCATCGTCTTAATGTAGATGTCCCCAAGGCCGCTCCTGACCGTGAGCTCGGCTAGTATACCAGTTTTACACTCTGCAGAGGTTGTACGTCTTTACCCATGAGTCATGATTTACCCTTTCGCCCGAGGTAGCTAATCTCTTAACCCCCTTCCTAGGGAGGTCGGCAGGGATCACTATGAAGCCTTTCAAAAGTTCGTCTAACAAGTTAGGGCCGCAAGGTTTCCTTTGCGCGCAGATATAGAGCCCCCCTTCCGATGGCACAATGACTCGCGGCCTATACTCATACAGACAGAGGCCACACTATACCCAAAACGGTTCAGCCCCTCTAGCGCCCTCTCGGGTAACCGCTAACAAGCTAGAAAAGTTCTTCATACTGAGCTAAAGCCAGAGCCATATAGCCCTCATGGTTGTACGTGTTGTCCCAGCTTTTGCCAAGGGATAAGTCCTTATGGAGGGTCAAGATCAATCCAGCAAAAGCCAGAGTTCTTTCCACTCTTTATATTCAAGTTGCTAGAAAGCTTATTTTATTGTTTATTGTATATTCAAATATTCATGTCACAAGATCATGGATTAATAATCAAGCACTAGCACATCTACACCAATGCATATCAAGTAGGTAGCAAGGAATACAGGTAACAATCATCTATGATTTTGCTAAGGTCGACAAGGTGATAGCATGCATATGATATATATGTGTAGTTATAAGTGAATAGGTAACAAGGATAATCCCAAGTTATACTTGCCTTGAACACTTGCATAATTCTCACACCATCAGCTTTTGGTCATCATCTTCTAATCTTCAGCACCCATAAACAGTTCTCGTCTACTCGTAGCAAGCACCACACGAAGGTAAACATACAAACAACAAATAAAAGAAACTAAGAACAACACACCAATCAAAAGAAAAGCTTCAAAACAGAGCGCACTAAACGTTACAGCTCGATGCTAAGGTTACGAGAAACGCCGCAACCAAAACTATCATCATAAAGAAATGACTACATGAACTTTTGGATAATTTAAAAGAGACAACTATGATCTTAATTTGTTTTATTTAAGAAAAATCATGCGTAACCTACTAATTCAAATTAGTAAAATTATATTTTAATTTTAAAAACAAAGTAGAACTTATTATATTTTATTTATGAATATATCCATTATATAATCGATAATCATATTTTAAATATAGGCATGCAAGCATCATTTTAATCGAAGTAAACTTTAACTTTTTAAACAATATGTGAGAGCATCTATTAAAATTATACATGATACGTGTTGGAGATGATCATATGTTATTCATACATAATTTTATATCGTTTATGCCAGTTAAACTTTAACTTATAAAATTATGTAACATGTGAGCACTAAAACAAGTTTATGGTATATATCGTGATTGTCTAAGCAAAATATAATTAAAACATGTTCAAGTACTATTAGCTAAATTCATGGTCATATAATTACAAAGGACCGACATGTGAAACCTATATTATTTTTAATTATAAAACTATCTACAAGCATATTAACCAATTAAATATTTAGCAACATATAGAAAATATGTGACATGAAAAACACGTAGATTACATTGCCATGAGTCTAACACAACTTTAATGGATCAAAACGGAGTTAAAACGGAGATTATCTGACCTAAACAATCTAGTGTATTTCCTTTATATTTCTAGATTTATTTTTCTATAGAAAAACGGCAACTAAACTGACCTATGTCATCATCATGTCAGTATGATGTCATCAGGCTAGCAAAAGCAAAATTGGACACGCACGGCTGCTCTGCTAGTTGATTGGCGAGCGAGGTCATTGTGAGCAATGGCGGTGGGGATGCTTGGACTTACGTACGGTGGAAAGCGTCTGAAATTTCGCAACCTCCGCCCGGGGCTTGGCTGACGATGCTGGCTTCTTCACCGTCTCGGGCGAGGGTTGGAGCATGGCCATGGTGACCAGAGAAGGCCGACACAACTACTGCATGTTGGCAGGCGGCGCCACACATGGTCGGCAACTGCGGCAGATGGATTGGATACAAAGCACGTTAGGGAAACAACTAGCATATAAACATGACACAAAAGGATGAGGGACGACATGAACCTACATGTAGAGTCCACGATATAGTCTTCTCATCGGCAGATTCGCATGCAAACCAAAGATGGTGGTTTGGAGCAGATGACATGGGCGACGATCTGACAAAATTTGTAGCGGTGATGGCTGCCTCCTATAAACTCGATGTAGATGCAGGGGATGTTATGAACAGATCACCACTCTGGCGGCCGAGGTGCAATTAGCACTAACGTGCCCGTCGATTGGATGGAGAGGTGTTTCACGTACGTCGACAATCTCCTCCACGCTCGCCTCATATATGTTTAGGCGATAACCCGGCCATGGAACTCCACCAGCAGAGATGACGCAAAGTTGCATACGGCGGTGGAGGGTTAGGGTTTGGGGAAACAATACGGCGGCGTCAAGACGTCATGATGGATGGTTGTCCTGATACACGTATATATACATATATATACATATAGCTTGACACCTGAAATTAAATAATGTTTGGCTAAGTCGACTTGGAGCCCTCGGTGTTCTGTACAGCATGTGGGAGATGGAGAACAAACCGGGTTTTCATCTAGCTGAGGTGGATTAGGATCGCAAGATTAAATTATTTTCGAAATATTTAATCTCAGGTATAAAATTAATTCTAGAAAACCTATAATTATTATTTAAGCCAAGGAAAATACTTCAAAAGATCCAAAAATTCGGAGAAATTTACTAGAGATATTATGGAGCATGAGGAACCAAAATAAAGTATTTGGAACTCATGATGAGATAATCTGCAGCATCTAAAAATTAGATTATGCTCACGGAAAAGTAGAAACAAGTTCTAGAAAAATGCTGAAATAATTCTCGATAACTCTTTAGAGATTGATTGACGGGTGAGGAACTGAAAGGAGTGATTTTGGGTTACACAGAAAAGATTTTAGGAAACTCGAAACGAAAGCATAGGCTGGAAAACAAAGAATAAAGATGTGCGAGCAAATTTATTTTTTTTTTATATCTTCATGAGCACTCAAATACAAAACTAAATCTATTTTCATCTATTTTAAAAGGAGCAGATTTTAGGGTGTTACAGTGCGTCTGGTGCTCAACCCTAACAGAGTCAAGCTCTGACAGCACACCGGACTCTGAGGCCAGCGTCCGGTGCCTCTGCACTCAGCGTCCGGTGAGTGTTTCTCAAAGAGAAAAACACTCCCGCGACTTCTCCAAATTTCCCACCGGCGCAATAGAAAATATACACTTATTTTTCTCAAAAGCGCCGAATCCCGCCTCGCAAGCTCGGCGGGAGGGAGAGAGGAACCCACACCCCTCTCAACCCTAGGAAAACCACTTCCTTTGTAAATGTGCTAACACCAACAATTGTCCACAGCCAAAGAGCATGTGTGTTAGCGTTTCACAAACATTTTTACCAAAGGAGTTAAGTTAGCACTTTACTAGATCCTAATGCATATGCTCAAGATAAGGACCTAGTAGCACTTGATTCGAGAGATGACCGTGATTTCCCCTCTTGATAGTCGGCTATCTATCCTAAATGTGATCGCACCCTCTATGGTGTCTTGATCACCAAAACCAAAACCCTAAGCAATACCTTTGCCTTGATCTCCATAGGGTTTTGTTTTTCTCTTTGTTCTTTTCCAAGTTGAGCACTTGATCATCTTGTGGTCATCACCATCATCACCATGATCATCACTTGCTCCATCACTTGGCATGTACCAACCTCATTAAGTCTACACACACTTAGTATAGAGGTTAGTACTAGGGTTTCATCAATTATCCAAAACCAAACTAAGGCTTTCACCGCTACCCTTCTCAAGCATAGTGTGGCCTAGCTAGCTCGAGGAGCTGGATGTTAGGTGTATCTACAACTAGGTCACCCTCTACTTGATCTTTGTAGGGCATTTCCTAGATACCTATACCCAACTCAAAAACTCTTGGGATTTGCATAACAGATGGCAAAACTCTCCTTGAGTACATTCAGTGCTTCTCCAAGAAGCACAATGAGCTATCCAATGTCACTGATGCCAATATCATCAATGACTTCACTTGTGGCACCACATGCAAGGTGGCCATCCATGCGCTCGGGCATGAGGACCCTTGAATGACATAGGAGTTGTTGTACATCGCAACCAAGTAGGCCATGGGGGAGGAGATTGTCTAGGCCAACTTTAGTGGCAAAGGCAAGCCTACGACCCTCCATAGCGGAGAAGTCTATGATGAAGCCAACATAGCCAGCTAGGGTCATTACAAGAAGAAGAAGAAGAAGAATGGTGAAAAGAAGTGTCATAGGAGAGGAAATGGTGGCCATGGCTGAGTGAGCCATGCGGGCCCAAGCAAAGGGTAAGGGCTATCTACTCAAGCACTTTGAGAGGGCATTTGAGGAAGCGTGCTCATTCCACATATGATAGGTCAAGCACGTCCTCAAGGACTATAGAATCATGAGAAGCTACATCAAGGGTACCCTCAGCCTAAAGGGTAAGTCCTAGAAGCCTACCTAGTTCCCTGATGCCAAGGAGTGCTTAACAATCATCGATGGGCCCCATGTCTAAGAATCAGGATGCCAACACTAGATCACCAAGCAAGAGCTGGACACCATCGAGACCATACTTATGGCGATGCGAGTGCATTGGTCCAAGATGGCAATAACCTTCGATCAGGGCAATCACCCCGATCGCGTGCCTCACCCGAGCCATTTCCCGCTCATGGTTAGCTTGACAGTGGGCAAGTTGTGCCTCACTAAGGTTCTGATGGATGGCAGAAGCATGCTCTACATTATCTATGTTGATATCCTCAACAAAATGACGATTCCAAGAAGTAGCCTTTACCCGAGTGGGGCATCCTTCTTTGGAATTGTCCTGAGCAAGGAAGCTCTACCCCTTGGGCGTATTTGGCTCCATGTTACCTTTAGCAAGCTAGACAAATTCTACAAAGAGTCATTGACCTTTGAGGTGGTAGGCTTCTTAGGCACATAACATACCTTGCTGGGGCAGCCATGTTTCACGACATTCATGGTTGTTCCTAGCTACACCTACCTGAAGTTAGAGATGTGGGGCAAGGGAGTCATCGCCATCAGCGCCAACTTCTAGCAGGCCTACTAATGCAAACAATGGGCATACAAAAAGTGACCAAAACATAGAGGACGAAGCTCTAGACATGAAGAATATCAAGATGGAGGCGTCACCCACCTCCAACTTGGAGGCCCCTCGACCCCGATGCTCATCTCCATAGAAGGGATGAGCCTAGTGAAGGTGGACGTTGATCGTTCCTACCATGGGAGGCCCCCACAAAGTTGCACCTCGGTTTCATGGCATTCCTAGTGGACAACAGAGCCCAACTCGTGTAGTTTGGTTTTGGATAATTGATAAAACCTTCAAGTACTAACCTTCATGCTAAGTGTGTAGATTAGATAAGGTTGGTATATGCCAAGTGATGGAGCAAGAGATGGTCATGGTGATGATGGTGATGACCACAAGATGATCAAGTGCTCAACTTGAAAAGAAGAAAGAGAAAAACAAAACCTGTAGAGATCAAGGCAAAGAAATTGCTTAGGGTTTTGGTTTTGATGATCAAGACACCATTGAGGGTGTGATCATATTTAGGATAGATAGCCATACTATAAAGAGAGGAATTCTTTGGCTAAGCGGTCTATCAAGTGCCATTAGGTGACATTGTTTATGTGCATGCATTTATAATCTGGTGTGCTAACTTAACCCTTGAAAATATTTATGAAAATATGCTAACACACGTACACAAAGGTGAAACACTTGGTGGTTAGCACGTTTGAGCAAGGTTGAAGTGGTGGAGAGGAGTTCGGCGCTTTTGAGAAAACAAAGTGCTTATTTTCTATTGCGCTGGTGAAAAGTTTGGAGAAGTCGCGGGAGTATTTTTCGCTAGAAAAAATACTCACCGGACGCTAACTCTCAGAGCGTCAGACGTTGTTCTTGCGTCCAATGCGTGTTGACTGAGCGCACGCGAGGAGTGTGCGCCAAAGCGTCCGACGCCCTGGCGTTGTAGCGTCCGGTACTCGCACTATAGTACTATTGTTCTAGAGTTGTATGCGTCAGACGCTGGCGTGCGTCCTATGCCGCACTGTCAGACGCATTCGATGCCTCCCCGAGTGGTTTCTAAACTCTCTGAGTAGCGTCCGGTGCGTAGCATCTGACACGTCCAACATGCATTAACTGTGAACTTCAATGTTTAAATGACCATTAGAGATCAATGGATCATGTTTGACTGAGAACACGTGGCAATGATCTGGAGCAGCTGTGAGGGGACCGTCGAATGCTGGGCAACATCCGATGCTAAGGGTCGGAGCGTCCGATGCCCTCGACAGAGGCAGCCCCCATAGCCTAACGGCTCTATTCGTTGAGGGGCTTATAAATAGTTTTTGGCCGGCTCTTGGGTGTTCCTCTTGGCACTTTTACATACTTGACATCCTTGTGAGCCTAAACAAACACCTCTCACTCATCTCCTTTATAGATTAACCATTTGTGAGATTGAGAGTGATTCCAAGTGCATTTGCGTGAGTGATTGCATCTAGTGGAACTTGAGGATCATTGTGGCCGTGGTTTTCTTGTTACTCTTAGTGGTTGCCGCCACCTAGACGGCTTGGAGCAGCGGAGGAGCATTGGCACAAGTTGGTGATTGTTCGTGGCCATCTCCCGGTGATTGTGAGGGGTCTTGTACCTTTCCCGGTAGAGAGCCGAAAGGTAACTCTAGTGGATTGCTCTTGTCTTTGAGCTACCTCACTTGTGAGTTGGTTCTTGCGGTGTCCTAGTAAGGATGAGGTTAGCGCTATACCTCTTAACCACCAAATGTTGGTCGACATAAAGGGGACTAGCGTGCCGGCAAGCACGTGGACCTCGGGAGAAAAATCAGTGTCTCAATTTGATTGATTGACATTCTCTCGGTGATTGACTGTTCATATATCGGTGATTGGTTCATCCCCTACACGACGGTATAAAGATCTTATCCTCTCCATTTACTTCCCGCAAAGTAGTGTAAGTAGTTTTAATTGTTAGCTTTGCCTTGTGTAGCTTAGTTCACTAATGTAGCTTGTAGTGACATAGCTTTTGTGTGCCTAGTGATCTTAGTAACTAGAATTATTGGATAGGTGGCTTGTAACCCTTGTAGAGCTAGAACAAAATTGCATTAAGCCTTTGATTGTACTAATCCTTGCTCTAGTGCTTTGTATATTTTTAAACAGGCTATTCACCCCTCACTCTAGCCATATTAGAACTTTTCATCATGGTGTCAACAAAGCATCCCAAGGTAAAATGAAAGCTATGTTCGCTCGAACCCTCAAATCTTTCATTTATGTTCTATACCTTTCAAAATTTTTATACAATAAAAAGTTGTGAACTCGTTGCCCTGAATCCTTTTTTTTTAGACACGGCTTGTAAGCCCTCTGCCACGCTCGACCGACCCAAGCATGGCAGAGTCCCGAAGTTGTGTTATCGGCTTAATAATATATTCTCATTTTAATATGTAGGGATAGGAAAAGATGAAAAAATAGAAAAGAAATATTTAGATAATATAGATGATATAGATTAGAATTCTTATTCAACATAGAAACTGCGTTCTTGGCTTAATATTATATTCTTATTTTAATATTTAGAGATAGGAAAAATATATATATATAATTAGGATTCCTGATTTATTACCAGAAATCTATTATAATTATGATTCCTAACTATATAGAATTTATAAAATCGGATGGTCTAGACTAATATAAAACATGAGAGCTCTAGACTAATAGAAAGACAACTTCCACATTTACAGAGTTAACTAGGGGAGGTAGACAAAAAATAGGCTGAAAATTTTGTCCCTTTATTATAGATATAGATATAGATATAGATATAGATATAGATATAGATATAGATATAGATATAGATATAGATATAGATATAGATATAGATATATAGATATAGATATAGATATAGATATAGATATAGATATAGATTTAGATACAGATATAGATATAAATTTGATAAATTCTTACCAGTTCTTAAAAAGATGAATATAAGTCAGAACAAATATATGGCCCCTCCAAACAAGAGTACGTAGTGTGAAATTTATCCATGAATAGTTAACTCTTGGCACCAAGAATTAGTTATTTATTGCACAAGAAACTTTCTATACACGTCCCATATTATTATCAGCATACAGTTGCCACATCTGCCACATGGAGGCTAGCAATGACCAAGCACAAGAACAGATCCCAAAATATTACAACGATAAACATGACATATACAGAAGTCGCCAAAGGAAATCTTCTAAGCCTTCAACTTCTGTCTATCATGCGGAGCATTATAATCGATGTTTGGGCCCACAGGGATAGTCCCGTATGGATTTATGGGCGAGTGACCTCCATAGTAGCTTTTCTGAATGTGCTCCATGTTAACCGTGCGGTAGATGTCCTTGGTGTAATTGAACAGATTTGGATATTCCCTTATAAGCTTCTTGTTGCATTTGAAGTAAACAGAGTAAACCTGTAGAGAAAAATTAATCATAACTTGTAGTGAAAATAATCCAAAAGGAAATATTTGTAAATTACAAACCAAACATTTTACGTTCAAATGAAAACAAAAATAAATTATGATCCAGCTTCAAATAATAATTATCCATCTTCAGTTATTGTTCATCTGTATAGAAAGTGCCCCTTATATTCAGGCTTTGTTTAGATGCGAAAATTTTTTGGATTTTAACACTATAGCACTTTTGTTTTTATTAGACAAACGTTGTCCAATCATGGAGTAACTAGGCTTAAAAGATTCGTCTCGTAATTTACAGACAAACTGTACAATTAGTTTCTATTTTCATCTATATTTAATGCTCCATGCATGTGCCGTAAGATTCGATGTGACGGAAAATCTTGAAAAGTTTTTGGTTTTTTGGGCGAACTAAACAAGGCCTGAGTATGTTTATGTGTCATGTGTCCACCTTTATATGGTCTGGGAATTGTCGCATTTGCCATTGCTTTAAGGCTGACAACCTGCATCTCACTAATTTGGTGCTCTGACTCTTGTTGAGAACATCAGATGAACATTTATCCGGATGATCTCGGAGCTCTCGTTTTTTGACGATGGTCTTGAGCTTCTTGTCCCACAGAACCTGCTGACACAACTCATGAGTCATGAATTAGCTAAGCTAGCACAATACAGGGAGACGACACAGATCAACCCAATTGACAGTCAAGTCACTCACAGGGACGCTTGGTTTCCCGCTGGTGATCTCGTAGTGCTCTTGCTGGCTCCGTTGAGAGGGTCCGGCTCGGCGCCTGGTTCCTCGTCCTCATCTCCGGCGGCAGGGAACAGAACACCCACCCCATGTGGTCATCGGTTTCCTTGGTCTTCTCAAAGATGGGCTTCACTGACTAGAGCATTCAATTCACACACGCGCACACACAAAGAGAAGAAGATCAACGGATTTTACAACCATGGCTGAAAAAGATCGAGCTTTGGTGAGTTGTTACGGTGAATCCTATGGCGCGGTCGAGGAGTTCCTTGAGCTTCTTGAGGTAGGCGAGGCAGCGTCCGTTTGCGACACACACGAATTTTCTTTGCTTCAGTTGATGAGCGTGACTGGTGAACAGCGCCGGCCCTAGGATTTTGAGGGCCCTCTGGCGAGTTCGTCACGACGGGTTCTCTAGTGTATAATAGAAAAAAGTCCAAATAACCCCCTAAACTAACATTTGGTTCAATTTACTCCCTCCAACTATATAAGTTGGTCCAACTAATACCTTAAAAAGTTTTTTCTTTTTTGTTTCTCTATGTACAAATTATATTTTAGTTTCAAATTTTGTGAGGTGATAGAGGACTTAGTATTTTGTGTTAGAAAAATCCAATATAATTTTTTCATCATTATGTTTAAATTTCCTAAGCTATCAAAATTTTTTCATCATTATATAAGTTTCTCTACTGTTAATTTATTTTTAAATTTCCTAAGCTATCAAAATTTGGTAAAAAGTTAAGTTATATTTTTTCTAACATAACTTATAATGTTCTCCAATATATCACAAAACTTGATATTAAAACTCAACTTATATGTGGAAACATAAATAACAAATCATGTTAAGGGGTAAACTAGACCAATTAAAATGGTTGGAGGAAGTAAATTGAATCAAATGTAAGTTTAGGGGGTAATCTGAACGTAGGACAAACTTGAGGGGAGTAATTTAGACTTTTTTTTCTCTATAATATATAGGCTAATTTTACTTATAAAGGAAAAATAAATGCAATAATATATTTAAAATTAAACATGTTTGATAATTATCAAGATCGAGAAACAATGTAGATTAAAAAATAATATATTTGTACTTATAGAACTAATATGATTACCTTAAAAAAGAACAGAACTCCATCATACTCATTGCTTTTTATATAAATATACTTTTTCGGGCATTTCTTGATGTAAAATCATCAAGGATGGTATTGAGATCAATCGTGTCTAAGATATCTCTTTCGATATTGCACATAGACAAAAATTGAACAAGAGAAAAAAAAACCTAGGACCTACACAATTTGGCACGATCTTATAACAGAAAATACAAAACTGAATTAATTAATCAAATTAACAAGAACCGGTAATTGCCTAAAGCCCCTAAACGCAACGACAGGTGTTGGCGTGTGTTGGCGGCCGCCGCTCCGCTGATCGGCTCGTGTGGCCTCGTCTCGCGCTGTCTCCTGGAACAAAAGCCAATGACTTAGCCCTTAACCTATACATATACTAGGGCCTTGTTTACTTGCAAATTTTTTTGCAAAATATGAATAGTGACATTTTCGTTTGTATTTGACAAATATTGTCCAATCATGGACTAACTACGGTTAAAAGATTCGTCTCGTCAATTTCGACCAAATTGTGTAATTAGTTTTTATTTTTGTCTATATTTAATACTCTATGCATGCGTCTAAAGATTCGATGTGACTGGGAATCTGAAAAATTTTGCAAAATTTTTTGGGAACCAAACAAAGCCTAGAATATACATACCTGGCGTTAGGCCCCCAAGCCGCTAGGGCCCATGGCCTGCGCACCTGCTGCCCCTCCCATAGGGCCGGCACTGCTGGTGAAACGAACACGTTGCTGCACCTTTTCTTGGCTGTCCATGTCCACTCCACTTGAGTTTCTGGTTTTCAGCCTAAACCCTAAACTAATAACCGACTGTAGGTTTCGAATCCTAGCTACCTGGGACTGGGATATATAGGGTTGTCATTTCTCCTTTGGAGATGGTTGTGTGAAAGATGCAGCTCACTGAGAGGTGATGCTTAGGTTCGTCAAAAGGAAAAAAAAAAAGACGGTAGGAATTAGGAATGTTGCTGTGTGAAAGATGCCGTTGAAAGACTCTGGCCATCGAAAGTTTTTTGGGATGAGGTAAAAAGGTGCCTTATAGATTACAATAATGAACTACTAGTGCAGAAGCAAAGTCAATATTCTTTAGTTGACATGAGGAAGTAACAATTTATGTCACCTTGTACATTATTATTGTGGCTATGGTCAGTGTACAAGTTGTTGTTGAAGGCCTTCAAAGTTCTATGGTATATAACCTTGAAGATTATTATCGTTTAGGTACAACTGTCGCAGGTGCGGAAGATTTGCCAAGCTGGCTGGTATGGGACCCTCAAATTCATTCCCATGTAAGTCGAGGTGTTTCAACTGAGTTAGGTTGTCGATCAATCCTTCAATTTTACCACTAAAATAGTTTTCACTTAAATCCAACCAAGTTAAGGCACTAAGATTTCCTATGCCCCGTGGAATTTGTCCAGTGAATTTGTTATGTGATAAATCTATATCTTCTAGCCCTAGAGCATTGCCTAGGGAAGCTGGGATGGGACCTTCAAGTGTGTTATTTCTCAACCAAAGCATCTGGAGATTAGGGAGATGTTCTCCAGTGTTAGGTGGCAATGCTTT
The DNA here is from genome assembly GCF_000003195.3 of Sorghum bicolor. Classification (NCBI taxonomy): domain Eukaryota; kingdom Viridiplantae; phylum Streptophyta; class Magnoliopsida; order Poales; family Poaceae; genus Sorghum; species Sorghum bicolor. Next base: position 3,871,631 of record NC_012878.2, read on the forward strand.
GCCTAGCATGTTATCATGTAGAAATAGCCACAATAGAGAAGATAGACTAAAGACAGCATGGGGAACTTCACCTGAAAGCCTATTGTGACTTAGGTCCAACATTTCTAAATTCACCAATTGGCCAAGCTCATCAGGAATTCTTCCCTCGAGTTGATTAGAACCCAAACCGAGATCTGCTAGATTTGATAGTAGGCCTAATTTCGGAGTGACTGAACCCACTAGCAAGTTTGAAGATAAATGTAAAAAGAACAAGTTGGAGCAATTAGTAAGTGTATCTGGAATGATTCCAGACAAATTGTTGTCGTGCAAGATAAGGTACTGAAGATGTTGCAGGCGGCCGAGGAGAGGTAATAAGGGACCAACAAAGTTATTTTGGGAGAGATCTAGATACTCAAGGAAAGTAAGGTTGCCAAGAAAAGAGCTGATTGGGCCACACAAACTCAGACGGGAGAGGTCAAGTTCCAAGACACGGTATGGTGTCGTCAAGGTGCACGTGACACCACTCCAGAGACAGAAGTGGGAGCTCGTGTTCCAGTCACTCAAGGCTCCATCTGGATCGCTGGTGACACCCTGCTTGAAATGGAGCAACGAGCGAAGATCTTGGCTGCTGCTCTCATCAACTCTTGAGGAATGGAAGCTTGCAACTCCTTTGTGGCAGAAATGCAGCAACAGCAGCAGTATACGTATACGTATATGCATGTCCACTTCACCCAGGGTTGCTTGGATTGGATGGTACACCTGTCATGCAAGACCGAGAAAAGCTATAGAGTTGCGGACTGGACAAATTAAACTAAGAGATGTTCAGTAGCAACACTAACCAACCTTTCTCCCTAAAGCCTGAACAATGCCTGGAGGGTTTGAGACCGGAGTTTGTTTGGATGCTGTGATGGGGGGCTGCTGGATGAGGCCATACGGGGTTATATAATAACAACAGGTCTCACCCTCAAGTCCTAATGTTTGAACTTTACCTAATCTTGACCACGGTCGTCCTCATATTTGAACTTTACCTAATCTTGACCGCGGTCGTCCTCATATTTGTACTTTACCTAATCTTGACCTCCGTTGATACCAAGACCGAAGACCTTGAGTCCGTCAATCAAATTTGCTAGTTTAATACATACCACATGACTAAATTGTTTCAACAGGTGCTGTGTTGTTGCTAAAGATGGCAACAGGTACCCAAAACCCGATGGGTGTTTACTCAATTAGTGAGCGATCCTCTCCAGCACAGGCTCTACGTACCTCTCCACATTCATTTCAAGTAGATTTAACAAAACACATTCATTTTGGATTCATGATTCAAAAAAAATTGAGTTAGGCTTACCCATCGCGGGTATATTGTCAAACAGAAATCATGGTTACAACTCAACTTGTGTCGATTCAGCAGGTGGATCAGTAAGCTCCTTACCTCTCTATCCTACAGCAAAATCAGAAATCAACGCTTACAGGAGATGAAGCTATAAGCTAAATGTGTTCCAGAACAAAGCCAAAACAGAAAAGAGTAGTTGCTTGAGCGTGTAAGCGTATGGGTCAAAACTGAAGACATGATCTTCAGCTCCATCCAATCACCCCTGGCACGGGCGTTCATCACGTATGTGGAACATAAGCTGCAATGATGTCACCAGCTATCAGTAAAGAGCGCACAAATGGTGAACGAAATTGAGTAGTGAGCGATCACCTTAACACCCACGTAGAAGGTAGTAAATATGTAGGCAAGGGCAGGCATGGCTGCAAAATGGGAACGTGTATTAACCACAAAGGCCACTGGACCATGTACATCTGACTCACCATGGGAATGTAGAACATATGAAATTCATCGCAAGTTATGGGTGTGAAGTTGCAACTCACCATCCTTCCCAGCCATTTTTGAGAGCAGAACTTTAATCCCAGATGGTCCCACAACATAACCGACAAGGTTTGCCACCTGTGCACGAAACATCTCAGAAATAGCATTGACATGCAACAATGTATGAATGGCTGATCTGATGTACAGCTGGATTTCCTATGCCCGCCGTTGTCCAAATGATCATGGCACATTTGAATTTTCCATTAAATATTACATGGATGATTTCGTGAAGTCTCTTAGTATTTTCTTGGTTATGTATTGTTCAATATCTTCGATACTTTTACTGCTACTTGGAGATCAGGTAATAATTGCATGCATTCTTCTAGCTGCGCATGCAGAAACAGATGCGGAACGTACCATAAGACAGCTGATTGTCACAGCACCAGCAATTGCTTTAAATTCACGATGAACAAGGATCCCAAGGGAACTACTTGCCTGCAAAAAAAAAATGAATATATATTAGATGGTAGCATTGTTAAATTTCCATGAAACAATTTGCAAGAATGCCGAAATATCCACGCATCTTAGAAAAATCATTCCAGCGGATGTCTTGAGATCTTTTTTATACCATATACATTGGCATGGAGTTATTTAGATCCTCAATAAATATACCATCCTTAACTCAAATCAAAACTACAAAATGGATCAATTTTCTCAAACAAAGACAACTTGATATATTTTAAGTAAATTTAGTATCTTGCTGTATAGCTGTTTTTAAACTAGATTGTAGTAACTTCTAAAAGCCAGATGAACTGCAACAACAGCAGGTCTACCGATCACAGTTCTCTAAAGAAACTTTACCTGAAATTTGTTGGATAGAGATTTGACCAATATCTCCGGAACAAAAAATAAGCAAGTTAACCACGCCCACGAAACAAGTTTCCTGTTTAGGCAATCAAATAGAACAATCCAAGTTATTACATCTGATGTATCAACAGAGTAAGCAATCATGTCAACTGTAAAATTCTGCAGAAGCTACCATTCCAAATCATGCCACACTGCTACAAACGTGAATATCACCCAGATACTCAGTAGCTTTCTTCGAGAACCACCAAGAGGAATGTACAAGTACCTGCAATAACCAAGAGGCCAATCAAACAAAGCAACATGGACTAATCAATGTCTGTATATTGGTCCATGTACCAACTATTAGTATAGACAAGTACCAACTCTATTGTAATGGTGAATGGGATGTTATGGAATAACTAGGCCTTATGCTTTGCCAAAAGCTTGAGAGATTGAGGGAGACTAGAATTGTTTCTTCATAATTGATTGCTTGGTTATATCAATAGAGTCTACAGATATTTATGTCCCTTCTACTTCACCTCTTTTGCTAAATAACCTATCTGAGACTAATATAAATTGCAAATACAAAGATAACTAAACTTATAAAGATAACTGGGCCGAACTTTCAGCCCATCGGCCCTGGCAGCCTGTTGGCTGCCCATGACATCTCCCCCTCCCTTGAGGACCAGCTCGTCCTCGAGCTGCAGTGATAGTGGTCGAGGAAGGTGCCGAGAGCGTCCTGGATCCCATGGGAAGAGACGAGCAGCCAGCTTGTCGCTCTGGAGGTCGTTGAGGCCTGAGCCCCTTGAACCAGGGAAGGCTGCCACCGCCGGAAGCTCTTGCCCGAGCGCCTTGCTGGAGTGCTCGGCGCGACGACGAGGGTGGGCGGCGGCGGTGGCAGGTGGAGATGATGAGGCTGCGGTGCAGCGACTGTGGTGATGGGGGTGCGGCGCGGCCGCTGTGGTGATGTGGGTGTGGCGGCGGCTGGTGGCGTTGCTGTGGCGGCGCGTCACTATGGATGAGGTAAGCGACGTGGCGATCTGGTTTGATTTTTTTTTTTTTTTTGAAACGGCTGATGGAGGATCGGAGGTGCTGGAGGATCTGGCTGATGGAGGAGGATCGCTGGACTCTATCTGATACCAGATGTTATTGGTAGATGGATATTTGGTTATGTAGATGGATATTTAGAATAGATAACTAGGCCTTATGCTTTGCCAAGAGCTTGAGAGATTGAGGGGGTATTTTGGGATAACTAGGCCTTATGCTTTGCCAAAAGCTTGAGAGATTGAGGGAGACTAGAATTGTTTCTTCATAATTGATTGCTTGGTTATATCAATAGAGTCTACAGATATTTATGTCCCTTCTACTTCACCTCTTTTGCTAAATAACCTATCTGCGACTAATATAAATTGCAAATACAAAGATAACTAAACTTATAAAGATAACCGGCCCGAACTTTCAGCCCATCGGCCCTGGCAGCCTGTTGGCTGCCCATGACATCTATATACAAGCTTCATGCATGGGATTCAAAAATATGGTGTAAAGGGATGCAAAACTATAAGTAAACATTTGTTGCAGCTTCCATGTGCATCAATCAAAGAATTGTGAAGCTATAACCAGAAATGAACTATACATTACTTCAAGCAAAACCAAAAAAGAAGAAGCAAGACAAATACAAAGGTCCCCAGGAGATATATGTGGTAGCCCAGAACAGATTTAAACCACCTGACACATACCTAACCAACCATCTGTTAAAAGAAGCATGCCAGCTTTTCCAGAAACTCTCCAGATCGTGACAGTTATTTATGCACCTAGGCATGTTTTCAGGTGTCTCGACTCCTCCAACCTGAGATGAAGTGCTCAGCTTTAAATTTTATCAAAAAATAACATAAAACAGATGCTGAGATCAGAACAAAGTTGTGTTGATAACGACACTATCCATTACATATTTACATAAATAATTGTTCAAGACAAATAAAACATATAATACTGTACGTCAGAGTAGTACTGAATACAAAATTTAAATAGTGAAGTACCAGTGACCAAAACCGGAAGTAGCGCCAAATAAGAAAGAATTTCAACCACATAAAGTTTAAAACCTGCATTGAAAAGTTTGAGAAGCCAATGAGCTTGATTATTAACCAAATGAACCAAGCCACCAAAGCAGCTCCAGAATGTTAGCTAAGAACAGAGGTATAACACATACTAAAGTTGGACATAAAACCAACCCAGACACTAATACAAAAATGAAAAGCCATGATGCTCTGATAGGTGGTGCAAGAAAACTTATATACAGGTAATCAATTAACAAAATCTAACAAATAAGGAACAATGCAAATACTGCTTCACATTGACTAAAAAGAAGACATATAAAATTCCATAAGTGACAAAGTCAGAAGTAAGGCCTGGAGACTGGAGCACTTGCAGGAAATATAATATGTATAAAAGTTGTAATGTAATCTTTTTTCTGAGAATGTACAATATAATCTTACCCCATAACTGATGATGAAGATCTCAAATGGGGATAAGTGCTGCCATAATCGGCTGTTGTCAGAATATTTAATTCAAATTTCAGAATATAGTATATACCATTATAGGAAGGAATAAGAAGTTAACCACATAGTATGAAGACAAGCAAATACCTTACTACAAAGGCATTGTAGTGGAAAAAGTGTGTCATGCCTTCCATAATGAGGAAATTTAAGATCCACCTCAGGCCATACAAAGATATTTGTGCAAATGAATAGTTTTTCTGAGGTACCTCTAACTGCAAGATCGCTACATCACAAAAAGGTTAGTATGCATAACTACTGGGACATTTGTATGGAACGCTACTTTTAAACCGCTACATGAATTAGAAACACAACTGAAATTCATCTCCAAAACTCTGCATGCAATTTCTTAAGTTTCCCAGAAAATGAGAAAAATATGAGGTAACTTAAATAAAGACTGAAATTCATGATGATCAATGGTATATTACAATTAGCCATATCCAAATTCAAATTGAAAACACCTTCCATATTTCTTTCTTTCTTTGTCTTGAAAGGAAATCCAGAGTTCCAGACTAAACATCTGTCACGCTATAGATTGGCCTATTTCCTTTGAACTCCATTTTAGAAATTCTACAACTTATATGACAAGGTGTGTGCAAGAATAGATAGAATTTACTGGGTACCATATACCAGTTGATACCATTATGCTGAATGGTACAAAACTAAAAACTACAACCTCCTTGCAGAATTTATGCAAGTGTAACTCTGTAAGGCAGTCTAGAAGTTCCCTTCCCAAGACCCACCTTATCTGATAGCTTTCAGCACTGGTTACACCATTTTTTAATAAAGCAATTTGACAATACAAACTAAGAATATGTTCATCATGGAAAATGGTTTTCATTTCTTAACGCAGAACTCATATATGAAATATCATTCTAAAGTGCTTCTTCTGCTTTCACCTTGATAACAAAACAGATTCAATAAAAAAACTACCTATAGGGGAAAAAACCAACCTGAGCAGCAAAGGCATTGTATCCAACAATAGGACCAGCAATGTAGAGTGGAGCATATGTCAAGTAGCATAAATATGTGAGGAAAGTGTACCTGTCAACACTGAGCCCTCTTTCCTGCCAAGAACATTACTTCTATCACCGGAGCGAAAAACAGATAGACATATCGTTCATCTTCATAAGGAATTGATTAAGCTAAATAGTAACAGATGCTAAATAAAAATCAATAAAATATATAATAATATACCATAGTGCAAACTATAAAAAAATGTCAGGGCCCACCGGCCCACTTTACAGACAACAGAGAAAATGTATTCTATGTTCACCAATAGGCCTAATCATTCCTTTAAGTATTCTTCCACATCTTTACTTGGGAGGCCTTATTCCTCTCCCCAAAAAAATCCCTATGCCAGTCAGTTGATAAGCAAAATAAAAGGAGTTGGCCCAGTAATTATTAACGTATTAGATTTAAAACATACTAGTTTGGTTCTTGCCCATGTAATTATCCAGTTCTCATGAACACCCTCTTACATGTGTCTAGAACTAACAGTGGTGTATCATGTAACACCTTAGCAAATTAAGCAAAAAATAGATACAAGAAAAATTGGACGAATAAAATACCTGCAAAGCAAAGTAGCATGTTTTGCCAGAATAACAAACCTGACATCTTTGCATATGTTTCTGTACCGAGAGTGCTCATGTTAGTATACTACAGTATTGAGCAAGATAGTGCATTTTGTGTATATGAAAGCTGGTACAGCAACATATTTGACTATATCAAAGGTACAGTTAAGAAAATATAGAGATGCAGATATCCATGACAACTATGAGCAAAAAATATTGGAAAAAGTCTACATAACCCCCCAAACTATCTAGAATGGAATACTTCATCCCTCAAACTATAAAACCGAATATTCTACCCCTGAACTTTCAAAACCGATCAAATAACCCCCTAGAGTGGTTTTAGAGGGTGGTTTTGTCTTTTTCTTTTTTATTTATTTCCGTAGAATCTTTGAAAAATCATAATAAATCACAGAAAAATCATAAAATGAAAAATTCAATTTTGTTGGACTCCTGATGAGTAGATCTACACAATGAATATATAATATGATATACTTTAGTACAAAGTTTTTGTTGTAGCTTTATCTATGTTTTTCTATAATTAATAAGAACAATTCATTATATGTAGTTCCTATGGTTCAATTGTGGTAAAATTTTTATGGTGGGCTCATTATTGTATGCTTGAACTATGGTAAAAGTTTCGTACTCATTGGATCACGTATAACTTAGTTATAGATTTATTTAGCTTTATTTTTGTTAAATCCATGCTTTATCTATAACTAAGTTATACGTGATCCAATGAGTATGAAATTTTTACCATAGTTCAAGCATACAATATTGAGCACACCATAAAAATTTTACCACAATTGGACCATAGGAACTACATATATGAATTATTCGAATTAATTACAGAAAAACATAGATTTAAAGCTACAGCAAAAACTTTGTACTAAAGTATACCATATTATATATTCACTGTGTAGATCTACTCATCAAGAGTCCAACAATTTTTTTATTTTATGATTTTTCTGTGATTTATTACGATTTTGCAAAGATTCAGCGGAAATAAATAAAAAAGAAAAAGACAAAACCATCCTCTAAAACCACTCGAGGGGGTTATTTGACTGGTTTTGAAAGTTCAGGGGGTAGAATATCCGGTTTTATAGTTTGGGGGATAAAGTATCCCACCCTAGATAGTTTGGGGGGTTGTGTAGACTTTTTCCAAAAAATATTCCTTTACAAAATAAGGCCGATTCCAAACATTGATTTGAAACCTGACTTTCATACAGATTCTGTCAGATATCAGATACACGACAGTCCAAGAAAGAATGTCAAGCTAGACAGATCAACTTTCTCAAACATTAAAGATCAGATGCTGAAAAACTAACATGTACAGAAAAGGTATGACATTAGGGAACATAGTACCTTGTGATCAAAGTGAGAAGAATGAACTGTCCAGCAGTAATCACATCCAAAGCTAATCATCCGTAATACAACTGCCACAGGAAATTAGAAAGTTGCCAATATTGAATCAAGTAAACTAGACATACTTGATGTCACATAAACGCAGATGTCTAACTGAGTACAAAAATTGGCACAATACTTATGACAAATGAATACAAAGAAACTCTTTGTGATAGATGGATCAAGCTTAATACAACTTGAGACAATACATGCCTTAGCTTTAGGCATGTTGCAAGATAATCACCAAAATTAAGTAGCCCAGATCATTGGCATGCGACCTCACAGCAACGAGAGAATGAATAGTTCCACTGAATGGCAAAAGCGAGTATCTCGTTTCTTAATTAAATGGTTTAAAAGTTTTAGTGAGACATGGGGTTTGGTATTCTGGGAACATGTTCATATTAATTGGGATAATAATTATTGATAGCTGATAAACTGTGGACCAACAAATCTTAAACATAATTAAGGAAAAAAAACTGAAAACACTAGTCCTTTTCAAGTCAACACCAAATCTTTCATGGCTTCCCATATCTGAAGAGAAACTAATTTGAAGAGCTAAAGTAAACTTCTATATACAAATGCACAGAATACATAGATTATTTCGATCAAGTAAGAGTATAAGACAACATAAGGTGAAGCATACCAAAATTGAAGCATATGTGCCATCGAAATGTACCCCGATAATTGTCTAGAAAAGCCAGATTTTGCCTGTTTCAATATGAAAGTTAATTCTCATCAAATAAAATTAAAAGGCACTTTAGAAAAAAAGATCCTCCTGCAAAGGAGGGTAAGATGAAGCAGCAGCATAAAGAATCTAACCCGAACAATGAGAATGAATAGCCTTCATAAACTCGGTTAAGAACAAGAACAGACAAGTTGAAGCTCCAAATGAGGCTTGTGCAATACTTATAATGAGCAAATAGCTGCAAAATATAGAACTATGATCAGCCAGAGAATGAAGCAGAGATTAACCAAAATTACAGTAGCAAAAGTTCCAAATCCATTCATGATTGGTTTTAACTGATCCATGCGACTGAGCAGCTAGTGATGTCACAAAACAAAACAAGTGGCATTGTGCACTGGATTTTGGATATAAATTCACAGATTTAAAAACACATAATTACAGTATGACCTCTTCTTTAATCTGTTTACCGCCTACTCGATATTATGTGTATCAACGACTGGAGTCATTTCGTGCTTTTGACACAACGTTCAGATCACACAGTTTCCAGAAAAGGTTCATCAACTCTGAAACAAAACTATTCGAAAAATAAAGAAAAAAAACTCTGAAACAAAAAAGTAACTGTTTGTTGTACTGACAGTGAGATCAATTCTTCTATCTAACGTTATACATAGTACTTTTTGTATATACAAACAACAAGGGAGAAATGACTAAGACAGTTTGAAGCAACAGTGGGGGAACATGTAAGAACTGACCTTGACGATACAGTAATTAATCAATGAAATTAAAACAATGAAGACAACACTGCATGAAGACAAACACGTTAGCGGGTTACAAAAGGGATGACAAAGAAGCCAAAACAAAAATGGGCTGGCGAGTTGCATACCAAGCGCCATGAAGATAACACAGATAGCTCAAGGACAGCACAAGCCACAACAAGGCTGTCCCACGGCCTTTCAGGCCATAGCAGTATCGCAGCCCATTAACTAACATCAGAAATGCCCCCATTACCGCGGTCAGAACAGGCAAGTTCCCACGGAAGTTCCTCCATTGCGCATCGGACAGGTCCTGCGACAGAAGGCAAACGAGATCAAGCAGGCAGCTCCCTCAGTCTTCAGATGAGAGATTGAACACTAGCAGAGAGACGCCACGCACATTCAGATGGCCCGAAAGTGACCCCGCGCGTAGTCCGTAGAGCCTCCCGGAGTAATCTGCACCACCGGCAAAGCAGCTGTGTGAGGAGCGGCAATCGTTGACAGAGAAGGGTAACGGGACGGGAGGGGTGAGGGCTGCTGCTGCCGCCGCCGTACCGTGCGAGAGGCGAAGCGATCTCCGGATCATGTCGAGGTAGAAGCCCAGCGCGTAGACGACGAGCGCCGCGAGCTCCACCCGCTTCCAGGGCACGCCTCCCATCTCCGCCCCGACCTCGAACCTCTCCCCGCCTGGGAAATGGGGGGGGCAGCGAGCTGCGGGAGACACCGGCGGAAGAAGGGCCCCCCGCCTAGCGGGGAATGCGCGGCTAGTGGCCGGGAGCAGAGGCAGCGGGGCGACCGAGATCCGGGGTCAGACGGCAGCAGCGGACAGCGGACGCCGCCGCACGAACGGGACGATCCAGGCGGGAGAGGCCACGGGCCACGGCGAGGCCTGCTGGACTGGGAAGGAGGAGAGCCTCGTCGCTGGCGAGACCTCCAGGTAGGCCCCACTGGATCATCCGACTCGTGGGTCCAATGTTACAGCCTTGTGGGCCCCACTGGAACGTGGTGGGCCGTTTGGGCCTCATACATAATGGGCTGTGTGTTGTGTTAGGATAGGCAGTAGTTGAAACTGAATGCTTATGGTTCAAATGATATGTGAGGCCCTATTTGGTTCTTAGATTTCTTTTTTTTTAACTTTGGTTAGATTTCTTTATTACAAACAAATTTGCTTGAAAAATCAGAGAAATCAGATCAGAGAAGCCACATTTAGATGCCTTTGTATCCTTTTAATTTAATAAAAAAATATTTTTCTCGCTACTTTCGTAGAGTCATTTCATGAGTTAACGTTTAGCAGGACTTCACTCAAGAAGCTAGTGTTGATGCTCCTCAAAAAAGAGAACCTAAGGCCTTGTTTAGATGTGAAAATTTTTTGGATTTCACTAATATAGCACTTTCGTTTTTTGTGGCAAATATTGTCTAATCATAGACTAATTAGGGTTAGAAGATTCGTCTCGTGATTTTACAGGCAATTTGTGTAATTAGTTTTGTTTTCGTTTATATTTAATGTTTCGTGCATGTGTCGTAAGATTTGATGTGACTGAAAATCTTGAAAACTTTTTGATTTTTAGGGTGAACTAAACAAGGCGTCACTCACTCCAACTCCTCCCTTCGTCTCCCTTCACCCCAGCTTGTTGTCTACCCTGAAATTCCCTCTCCTATCTCAAATTACGGGGTCACTTAGGAGAGCTCCAGCTTCAGTTTCTTCGAAGAGAATCACTCTCCTAACCAACCAAATGCTCAAAATGCCAACTGATTCATGTGAGGATCACGAGAGAATCACTACTCCATTTACACTAGGAGTTGAAAAGCTAAAAGAACTATTTCACTCTACCTCTTATTATATTTTTGTTGGGATTAGTAGAGAATCAATTCTCATCGGCTCCTCACCCAGCTCCTTGCTAAGAGAATTCAATTGAATCGCTCCATTAGGGCTCAAGGAACAGGACTAAAGAATCAGGGAATGGAGCTCTTCCAAACGAAGCTATTTATCTAATTTCACAGCTCCCCCAAAAAAAAATCTATCCAATTTCATGAATCCATCCGAATGTCACACCACCCTCCTCTTTGTCATTCATACCTTGTCCTCCAAAAGTTTGCTAAAAGTACTTGACATCCTAAGATTTTGCCAAAACCACAAAAACACAGTCTCCAACAAGTTGGCAAAACTACCTGACAATTTTGTGAGCTTGGCAAAATTCCCCCTTCACTTGACAAATATGTCAAGTCATCCATCGCTTGGCATCACGTGTATCCCAATTTGCCAACTTGTTGGAGGCTCAATTTAGTGATTTTGGCAAAAATCTTAGGATGTCAAGTTCTTTTGTCAAGCCCAAATAGCAAACTGTTGAAAAAGGCCTATTTTTTTACTTGACATTTGGTTTTGAGACTTGATAAAACTATAGATTTACGAAGTGAGTTTTAGCAAACCGTTGAAGTTGTTAGCTCCTTTGGCGACTAGGATTTTAATTCTTTTTTCTTGAACCATGTGATTCCATTAACCTTGTGAACCACATAAATCACTGGTCACCAACACATGAATACAATTTGGTAGAATTGGGGAAACTTATCCTTGAATTTTGGTAATTTCAGAGATGGCCACAAGAAATTTCTGGATTTCATATTATACTAATACAAAGTATTTTATGGTAAACATCATATTTTCTATTGTTTATTTCACTAACAGATTCTTCTGCTCAGTAGATGTATAGTCATGAATTAAGCTGAATGCACTTTTTAGATCTAAAAGTTTTAGAAAATTACACCTCTCGTTGAAGTCTAAAAATAATTTTGATGAATTTCGGTACCCGAAATTGAAGCCACCGGCAATATTGGAGTTTTTATTTTGCTCATGTCGTGTATACTAGGGTGCTGTTTGGTTCCACCAACTAAATTTTAGCTAGCTAAACTTTAGTCACTTTAGTAACTAAAGTTCCAAAAACGTTGACTAAAAGTAGCTAAAATAGTTTAGTTCTATTAATCACTTAAGAGTAGCTAAAATAATTTTAATTAGCTAAAATTTAGTTGGTGGAACCAAACAGTCAAATATGCATATATCGCCCGGTATGCTGCTTTTTTAATCACTGAAAACAAAGCCCGTATGCTGCTGCCACGGAGTCCCACTTCCAGTGAGAATCCCGGTTGCCGGTTGGGGGGTTCACCACCGGAGCCTGACGTCACGCCACACGCCACGCGCCGTTGATGCGCAGGCTGCCCCTGCACCGCCGGCCGCCAGGTGTCCGACGGGCCACGCGACTGCTCTCCCCGCCGCACGAGCGCAACGCAACGTGGGTCCCGCGTGCCAGCGACACCGGGAGAAGCCTCGGACGCCATCTCTTGCCCGCCCGGTGCTCTCTCGACTCTGGAGTCTGGAGTTCAGTCAGGTTCCCAAGAACAAGAAGCCGCCGACCAACCACCAAAACCCTCGTGCCTCCGCGGAATCCAGCCAGCCTCCGTCCCGCTCCCCGGTATGGTTCCAATTCCAGGGGACAAAAAAAATCTGCTGTCAGTTTCTGCAATTGCTCGTGTTTTTTTCCCCGCTGTGCTTTCAGCGAGGGAAGAACACCCCCTGATATTTTTGTTCCTTTCCAGCAATTCAGTGCGGGAGTCTGCAGGATTGACTTGATCCCTCCGTGCTCCGACTCGCCTGCTGTTGCGAGGAGCGAGCGATTGCCGCCGCGAATTCCACCAAGCTCCGGCAGTTCTTTCACGGCAGGACGATGCGAGGAGTGCGGCGGAGCGCGCGCGGGGAATCGTCCAGGAAGGCGGCGGACCGGGACCGGGACCGGGACCGGGACCAGGACGTGGAGCGGTTCGCGCTGTGCGCCAAGATGTCCCACCTCACGAGGACCACGTCGGAGCCGTGCCGCAGGACCCGCGGCGCCGCTTGGGCGCGACGGAGCAGGCCCTTCTCGGCGTTCGAGCTGGTGTCGGCGAGGGAGGCCGGCCGCGCGGGCGGCGCCGGGTTCTCCGCCGCCGACCGAGCCTACCTCGGTAGGCAGCACATCCCCAGCAAGGGGCCCTGGGGCGTCGACGACGTGGACAGCGAGGCCTACGTCTCGCAGTTCTCCGCCGATGGCTCGTTGCTCATCGCTGGGTTTCGGGTAGGTGGTTGGTTTTGCTGATACAAAAGTGTTGTGTGGTGGCTGATGATTCTTCTGTGTGCAAAATATGTGATGTGATTATAAGGGAAGCCGCATCAAAGTCTACGACGCCGAGAAAGGGTGGAAGATTCAGAAGGATATAAGCTGCAGAATGGTGCACTGGACGATTTCAGATATTGCTCTCTCACCCGACCAACGATTCCTTGTAAGCATCTTGAGCACCAAAATTCTCCTTTTGGACCTCTTAATGCTATTCTGGGGGCACATTTTGCGCTGTGTTTGATCTGACTAGAAGATACCTATTTTGATGCAATCTCTACCAGGTTAAATTTCCGAAAAGCTTCTTCTAAGGCATAACTTTGGTATCAAAATTACAGGCTTCAGAGCCTTCCACAAATTTAATGGTCTTTGTATATGACTGTGAGTTGGACCTTTGGATTTACATGTTCACCGTATCTAGGGCCGCCAATGACCATACTAGCTAGATGTCTGTATTCATACAAATCTCCTAACATTAAACTACTCATTGAGAATTCTAATAGCATGGGAGCTATGGGAACATCAAAATGATTGTGTCTTTAACAATGCTTATCCACGTGCATTCTTGATCGTGCGGACAGTAGAGGGGGAAGGAAACCTATGGTGTTCAGCTGGGGCTCAGGGTTTCCGTAGGTTTTCTAGACCGTCTTGTCCTTGTGTTGTGGTCGTTATGTAATTCAAGTGTGGCACGCATGGTCTTAACTCTTTTGTGCTTTGTGATGTTTTTGGTATCTTAGACTCTTAGGTGTGTTGTGTGACTAGTGTTGTACATTTGGTAGCCTTTCTTCTCTTAATGAACTGACACAAAAATAAAGACTAATCATATATCTGGTCGACACCCTTTTCTCTTTCAAACATACAGTATATCTCTGTCTATAATCATTTATCCCTAGTATGTATTCCTATTTGCAATTCTGGCAGTTTCTTACATTTTTACAAGAATCTTCACCAGGTCCAGGAGATTGTATCGCTGTAACGACAACTTTAACTGGGTGTAATGGTTGCTGTTAAGTAGTCAATATGTCTATTTAAAAAAGTTTCAACAATTTATTAGTAGCACTTACTTGATACCAATGCTTATTACTTCTTACCGTAATTAGGTGATTTCAGATTAGTAAGAAAATAGGCACCCAAGAGGACTGCAACTTTGGTGTTCTGGCATATTCTTGTTGTTTTAGTTTACCACTTAAAGTTTATTTTTAATCAATTTTATATGCACTGCTTCTTTTTCCTGGAAAGGGACATATCTTGTGGTCTATTTTGTATACAGGGTGTGTTGTTAACTTCACCAAGTCGAGTCTCATGTTTGGCATGCCTAGTTTTTTCATCGAGTGCATCTGATCACTTTGCAGGCCTATGCAAGTTTGTCACCTACTGTTCACATTGTGAACGTGCAGAGTGCTGGAAAGGAATCACATGCTAATATTACTGTATGCTCTATTCTCAAACCTTTTTTATCTGTTGCCTGTTGTCATCTATTAAAAACTTCAGCTTCATGCTTGTGCTGCGTTCTTAAAACGTCACTGATGTGCTTGTAATCCATGTTCTGCAGGAAATTCATGAGGGATTGGATTTAACTGGTGGTGATGAGGATGAGGACTTTGGAATATTTTCTGTTAAATTCTCAAAAGATGGTAAAGAAATTGTTGTTGGCAACAATGAAAGGTCAATATATGTTTATGACCTTGCAACAAATAAAGTGTCAGCCCGTATCCGTGCTCATAAAGTATGTAACCATCTGATTAACACTATCTTTTTTTTTCTCGAAAAACACAGGAGAACACTATCTTATTTGATATGCATTCTTATGTTTGTTTACCACGTCAGATGGGAAAAATAATTAGTCGTGTCTAATTTTATCAACCATGCACAAAATGCCAATGTAAACAGCTACTCCATTGCAGTGCTTAGAAGTGTCTGGTGGCTCAAGAATTCCATAGAGTCAATTGGAAGTACACTCTAATGATGGCATACAATGTTAGTGCCTTATGCAAGAGAGTGATTGCACACTTC
This sequence comes from Sorghum bicolor, assembly GCF_000003195.3. Classification (NCBI taxonomy): domain Eukaryota; kingdom Viridiplantae; phylum Streptophyta; class Magnoliopsida; order Poales; family Poaceae; genus Sorghum; species Sorghum bicolor. Next base: position 3,887,379 of record NC_012878.2, read on the forward strand.
AGAAGGAAATATAATAGGACGAAGTGAAACAAAACTAGTTTCAAGTGGAGTCAATTTATGTAGACTGGAGATCAGCAAGCCGCAGTCCATTGTACAATCACAGCTTAATCATTCAATAGATTACCTGTAGGACAATTTTTTTTTCCTAATTTCAGGGTGTGGTTGAAACTTGTGAAAACTGGTTATTACAAAGCTCATATTGCTTGATGATGGAAAGCCGCAGCCATGCTTGAGCTGGGTATAAATCCATGATATGGTTTAATGTCATAGGATTGGCAGCTAGAAGTAAATAAATATTTATCTCTTGTACGGGTTGTGTTAGGAAAATTATTTTTTGTGATCATTTATTTTTCCACTTTTTCTCTAAGGCTGATGTCAATGCTGTTACCTTCGCTGATGAAAGTGGAAATGTGTTGTACTCTGGAAGTGATGACAGTTTCTGTAAGGTTAGTATTGTCTGAATGTTTCTTATTCCTTTTTGCTTTCCTTGGTCTTACTTCATTAGAATCATCTGTTTCATCTAATAGATCATATAACTACCACAAATTTTCTGTATGATAAACATAATTAGACCTGAATATGTGATAGGTAAAACATTGCTTTCTGGTATAGCTATGAAACTTCTTGAAGCAAACAAGTTTTAATACTTTAAAATGGCAGTTGTAGACATACCATCTAGATCCTAGAAGGTAATTATGAGGAACTACAGCAAAAGCAACTTCAGTGAATTGCCTATTAGATCATCCATATATTTTCTTTTGTGACGATCTGTTCATGTATTCATCATTAATCGTCTATGTATAGAGTTTTACCTTCACTGACTATATTTTGTGAATTATAACCCTCAGGTGTGGGACAGACGTTGCCTTTCAGGGGAAAAGTCAGCAGGTATTTTGACAGGTCATTTAGATGGAGTTACATTTATCGATAGCCGTGGTGATGGGCGTTATTTCATCTCCAATTGCAAGGATCAGAGAATCAAACTTTGGGACATCAGGAAAATGTCTTCCGTCGTGAGAGCGTAGGGTCTTGCTTTAGCCATTTATTATGTAGGATAATTTTGCTACTGGACCCTAACTGTGAAATTTGCTATAGGACATTAAAAATTCTTTATTGTAGGACACTACCTAGTGTCTTCTAGAAAATCATTTTTTTGACAGTGCCAGCCGAAATAAAATGTTCAGACGATGTCTTAGGGCAAAATTATCCTATTATGTAATGTTAAGTTCCATCTCCTCCTTTTTTTGTGGGTACTAATTTCTATCTTTTTATTTTGATTCTGTTGATTTCACAGTCGCCCAGTGAGTCTAGTGGACTGGGACTATAGGTGGATGCCATTTCCATCAGAAGCCCACTATTTTAAGCATCCAGATGATCAGTCTGTGGCCACATACAGAGGCCATTCAGTTCTGCGAACACTTATCCGTTGCTATTTCTCCCCTGTGCACAGGTCAGGAAGGAACAGCAGATATTTTTATTTATGTCGCCAGCTTTACTGGAATTTTCCTTTGAACTGCTTTCAAAAGGTTACATTTGTTAGTGGAAACTTGACCACTGACTTGAGTAGATTGTGGGGTTTGCAATATTATCCTATTTGACGGTCATTGCCTCCTGGGAGATATGGAAGCTAAGAAATGATAAAGTGTTCAATAATGGCCCAGACTACATTGACATTTGGTTCAGAAATTTCAAAAACCAGTGCCTCCTTCAATCCCTTCGGTTCAAGGATGATCTTAGATCATCCTTTTGTTTTTGGCTAGATGCATTTAGTTAAATTCTTGTTGTATGTTTGTGCTCTTTTTTACAAAATTTATAAAATGAAGTGCTGTGGGGATTTCCCCCACAGTTTTTGCCTTCAAAAAATATTATCCTATTTGACAATTGACATAACTAGTGGTCATGAGCTAGATTAAGATCACACATCTAAAACAGTTAGGCCTTGTTTGGATGTAGTCGGATTCACTTCAATCCATGTGTATTGGTGTGGGTTAGGGTGGAATTTAGTTCAAGTTCCACTCCAATCCACCTCAACACATGTAGATTGATTTGAATTCGACTACATCCAAACAAGGCCTTACCAGTGATGAGTTTCTTTCACTCTTTCCTTGTGAGCCTGAGTTGAATAATTCAACAAAAACCATGATGTCTTCTGCTGGTTGCTCCTCTTTAGTCACGAAAGTTCAGTAATTTAATATTGCATTTGCACCTTATTAACAGTGACATAAGGTCAACGCATTTCGCAAATTTAGGTGCACTTATTCAGATCTTTCAGCTAAGTTTTCTTTGAACATTGGGTATCCAATTTTCGTGTAAGTTTATCATGTAGAAGACAAATATGCGAACGATGGTTTATCTTGCTTGCTTAGAATAGAATGTAAAGAGGGAACAATCTAAATTGAATTTTGGAAATAATTTACAAAAATGGTAATATCAATCAAGTATTACATGTTATCATCTCTTGGTTTCTACTTTCTAGTGGGCTTGGTTGCTGTAGTCTTTATGCGCAAAGTGTTTTTTTCTTCTTTCCTTTCTGTAAATTTCCCTATTCAAGTGTAGTAACAATGATCAGTCTATGTTCATATCTTTTCATCCATTGTTGTGTTTTCTGTTTCAGCACGGGTCAGAGGTACATATACACAGGATCAAGTGACAAGACTGTACATATTTATGATGTGGTATGTTGCATCCACCTTCTCCTTGAGTTACTATTTTCATGTTTTAATTTTGTGTAATATTTTCCAAATGGTAGCCTGCTGAAATCTGAAGTCTGGTACAGTTTTTTGGATATCCAGTTACATTACACCAGCATTAACATCAATTATCAACTACAAGCAGTAATATCATGATGATCTTGGTTAGTCTCCATCAACCATTTTCCCCTAATGTGGTTATGACCATAAGATGGAGACTTAGGGAACGATAACAGCATTAGCTGCATATCCCATGTGCATCGACACGTTTGATCTTTCAGCATAAATACTCCCTTTGCCCCTGGTTTCTTGCTCTGAACCGGCTGGACTTACTGCCCGTGCAGGTAAGCGGGGAGACTGTCAAGAAGCTATCGTGGCATGACTCGATCATCAGAGACTGCACCTGGCATCCATACTACCCAACGCTCGTCAGCTCCTCCTGGGACGGCTATGTTGCCCGCTGGGAGGCATCCGGCGACGACAAGGACCCTTCAATGCTCGTCCACAACGAGAAGAGGGCAGGTGCAGGTACCCGTTACTTCCGGAGATACGCTGATCCCTTCACAGATGCCTTCATGTAGAGAGGCATGTTCCTCGTCTGCAAAGAGGTTACACTTACACCAAACGGTGGTGAATTGTTTGGGAATTGCAACTGAGCAACATGTACAGTGCCGTTTGGCTCATATATAGTTATAGCCGTGCGATAATATGTTGCTTTTAGCTCACAAAAGTAAATGAACATATCACGTTGTAAAAATTTTCCAATAAATCACGAGTATTCATAGAGGTGTGCGTTATACTGTGTAATTTTTTTTAAAAAAGAACATAATAGATGGATCAAAGTGACTTCCACATGTGTTAGAGTGGATTGGGGTAGAATTTAGTTTAAGTTTCACTCCAACCCATCCATTGATACGAATCCAACTACATTCAAACAAGGCCTTAATCTTTCCTTTTGGATTAGAATACACAGGTGTGGGTAATATACTACATCCACCAATGTTGGATTCGTTAATCGTCCATTCCACTTGCATATTATCCACAGGTCCGTGCTTGTCTTTACCATCTATTAATGGTGGCATTCATCTAGCCACGCCAGCCCAGGTATACGAGTATATTCCATATCCTATGAAACGCGCCAACAGCAAGATTGTATAGCAACAGCCCGTATCAACAGAATCAACACAAATAAATAAGCCCTCTTACTGTCATGTATTCATGTCACATCCATTAAGTACTAAACAACTCCTAGGATCCATGTGGCAAAGAAAAGAAGCATCGAAAGGGAGAAACATTCCCTGCCCTACTAGGCACTGAAAATGCAACGGGAGATGTAAATGCCGTAAAACAAGCTATTTGCTTATAACAGGGACTTCTCATCGTAAAGCCTCTTCAATCCCTCTGTCTTGTCCTCGATATTGTTGGGGGACAAGGTTATGATCACCAAATCACCTGCTTGATATCACTACCGATGTTTGCTGCACATAGATGAGTTTGTAGGTTACACATCTTATATTGTAGCATAAAAGTACAATGTCCTAGACAGGTGAACTCAATATCAAGTTATATGAGAAAAGCTAAACAGGAAAAATAAAAGTTTTAGATGCAGAGTGCAACAGATTGACCAACTTTTCAAGTTCTTAAGAATTTGCTAAAAAAGAAAAAAAATGATTTGCGGACAACAAACTTAGGTGAATATCAATCTGTAAGGTTTTATTGAAAATGATCATTCAACTTTTAGCAAAAAAAATGGGGCAGTTGCTAGATTGACCAGGTGCATAAGACATTACTGCAAAACCCCTGGCAAGACACTACTAAAACCATCAGACAAGTCATGCAGGATGTTGAGTAAGTGTGTAGAAGTGGGGCACCACATAAATGACAATTCGAAACAAATGGACACATGCTGAAAGTGAATAGTTTGAGAAGGCTATCACAATATGTAAGCCTTCATGTCAGTCAGTATGGCATATTCAAAACTAGCAGCCCAAAGTCAACAAGTCTTTTGGAGGAAAAACAAAGGCAAACCTTATTCTCTTGCTTGGTGCAAGTATTCCACGTTTCTCAATGCTCTTGTAGCGATCCCTTGCAAGATTACAACACCCCTACACAAATTTTATAGTTAACTACTGCAGAAAAAATAGAGAATCAACAAAACAAGAAACAGTTGTTACCTTTAGCTTTCTAAGAGAGCCACTAATCTCTTCTGTCAATAGAACTTGAACAGGAGCTGGTTCAAATCTGTAACATTTGGAGTCTTGTGGTTATTACAAAACTAAAAAAATCAACACATGTACCAAGGACAATAGCTTGATAATATTTCTGTGCCACAATGTTCCTAATAATCTACCATCATACCAGTACATGTAACTAGTGTAATGATGTGGTTTGCAAGGCATCTAGTATAGCATAGCCATTTTCATCACGAATGATTATTGGAAAACTAATTAGTTGACATAGAAATGTACTTGTGTCTGCCCAGACGAGGTGGGCCCAATTTACGCCTCTCCTCTTTAACCACAGTTCGCCGTATGCGCCTCTTCTCCTTTTCCTTGTCCTCTTTAGCTATCTCATTCATTATATTTGGCAAGCTGCAAAAGTAATGACAGAATTCTGGTTTTGCTAAGTACATTTACAGTAACCTCGATGACCCAAGAACATAACCACCTACCTGTCAATTTCTTTTGAAATATTTTCCATTTTCTTTGCTTCCGCTTCTGCTCTTAACCTCTCCTTCCGACGAGCTCTTTTATTCAGTTCTACTCTGGTAACTCTTTTTGTTTTGTTCTTCCTGAAAAGAAATAAACCAAAAATTTAAAATACAATAAGATCTTCAAATATAAATAGGCCACAATAGGAAACATCTTGACTCCAATACTTTTTTGAAGGGAATATATTGAAATTTAAACATTTCCAACAGAATGTTTGGCCAAGAATGCATAGGATCCCTCCAAAGATCAGATTCCAAAATTTTATGGTCATTCAGAAACTTCAAATGTTAATTATAAAGTTTAGTTAATCGCTCAAAGAGCATGCCTTGTTTTATGTATAGATCTCCAAAATACTAAAATAACAATTCACTTTGCAAAACATATAAATAACTATGCAAAATAAAAACTGATATAAAATTTTTACAACCATGATTACCATGCCATAACCATGAAAGCTTTTATGATGGATGTACCATGTACCGAAGTCAAAATTTGGCAGCATAGTTACTGTAGCTCATTAACAGTCCAAGACCATGATATATTTTGGGCTATATAGAAAATCAAACTATTCAACCAAGGGAACCAATATTTTCAAAATTAAGTTTGCACACGTGGTCACAACCGCAGATTTGTCAAGATTTTTTTGTATTACTACTATACAGGCTTCTGGTAAACATATTGCAGTGCAACCAGCATCCAAGGTGCATTATGTGTGCAGAATTATCTATATTGCCAAAATAATACCAATGTCACATAACAGGGTACTACCATAGATTTTCAGGTCTAACCTTTGTCCAACCGAATTATCAGCATCCTGATCTCCATCCTCTTCTGCAGCATCTTCATCTCCATCATCAGCATCAAGAAAGAATTTCTGCAAGCCACATAAATGGTTAGTCAAACACTGCACAGAAAAATATTTATCATCACAAAGCACAGAGTTTATAAATAAGATGTCAAACAAGTCTTTCACAGGTAAACAACGGGAGCAACCTGAACATGACAAAAAACACATTTCATGCTATAAGTTAATGGACATGCTTTTTACCCTGGTGAATCACTAAAAACATTTATAATTAAATATGGATTTCTGCATTCCTATGAAAAGAAAATCAACAGATGCAAACCAAATAGGCATGCAGTTAAATCACAAACAGGGGCTGCTGCTCTTCTAGTAGGACAGGGCATTGTCCAAATTGCAAAATAGCTGTATAAGCATCAGAGATAAAACATACATCTTCTTCAGTTATAGCTTCACCAGGAACTATGAGTGGTACAGGTGCTGGCCCCAATTCTTTCATGTACTCTTTACGCTTTTCGTCTGCTACAGCTTGAGCAAGGGAGTCCTACAAATACCAACACAAACTGCATGGGTCAACTGACTTCACTTTTAACAAACCAACAGCAGGGTCCTCCGGTTCAGCTGTTACTGTCATCATTGAAAAATATAGGAGTACCTACTAGCAATTTGTAACTACTCAGGAATAGAGTACATTGCCCATATCAGGTACTTCTGAAAATAAATGTTAACACATACTTGATGCGCTTCCAATGGAGGATTAAATGAACATCCTGCAGGCTCAACTTCAACAGCAGGAATAACTGATGTAGTAGATCTCTGCCAGTAGAAAAACAAAAACACACATTTATTTTGACCATATGAAAAATTGCAGATGCCACCAAATTCAGCATTTCAAAAATAGAGATCTGTATGCCATACATAGAACATTGTACGCTTTGCAAATGCAAATTTACGTGCTTTTAGATACAAACAGTAGTGGGTATTAACGAGGCTTCCATCACCTTTTTTGCCTTGGAATCACCTCTACCATCCACAGCCCAGATGTCAAAGTTCTTTACTACAGAATCATCTTCCTGTGGAGAAAAAATAACAATCCCATCACTTAGCAAGCAGCACAAATAAACTGAAAACAAGACGACCATTTGATGCAGTAGATACCATAGGGACACTTTTCTCTCCCTGTGTCTCCTGCAGTTCCTTCTTCTTTGCCTTCTTCTTATCCTTCTTGCTCACCACAGAAGATGGGATTGGCTGCACAAATGGATTCCGCTTCAACAAACTCTCATGGTAAAGAACCTTCTCCCTCTTCTTCTCGATCTTCCTTTTGACAGGAATATCTGAAAACAGTAACCGAAATTTCAGCTATGGCAGGGCATGAATTGCCTGAAAAGTATGAAGTTATAGATGTGGCAACAGAAACAGTAATCAAGTAGATATGCTTTAAACTCCACTCCGAAGCTACTGTGGCAAATACATAACTGATATGAACCACCTAGTTATGAAGATTAAAGGGACTTGCTAAAGTATTACACAACGGTCTAGAATTTGAAGATTGACATGTTACCATAATATCACAAACAGATACTGAGCGATTCAGTAGCACGACAGACACATCGATTATCATGGGTTGTTTGGATGTGTTACTCTTATTACAAGTAACGTTTACCATGTTGCATTCCAAAAAGAAATTTAACTTTATAATACTCTGTCATTTAACTTCATACTCATTCAGAAACTACCACGATAATTTTGTAACTGAAATCGAGCGGGAGGGGGAAGAAGTTAGTGGCGGCGCAAGGGACGGAGGTGACCTTTGGTGGTTGTGTCCGAGGCGCCGGCGGCGGAAGTAGACGCGGAAGCGGCCGGCTTGTCGACAAAGAAGAGCGAGTCGGAAGGAAGGGAGGGGATGGCGGCGGCGCCCGCGTGGGCATCGCGCGTCTGCTTCTCGAAGAAGTCGTCGATGTCGTCGGTGCGGATGTTGGCGCGCCACGCCTTCTTCCCCTTCCGCGAGCCCTTGGACGCCTTCCCCATCGCCGCGGGCCGCTCTCCTTCACGCGCACGCGGGGAAGGTAAGCCGCCGGTAGGGGAGGTCTGGGGAGGAGGAGGAGGCGGGGGAGGGAGAAGGGAGGTGACTAGGTGAGGGGTTCTGGTGGGAAGCTAGGGTTTCTGCGGTGTTTGTGCGCCACTGGCAGGTGGGGTCACAATAAGGCCCTCTTTGGTTCCAAATGATTTTTTTTATTACTCATCATATCGAAATATTTGGACATATGCATATAGTGCAAAATATATATATTATTTATAAAATTAAAAAATAGCTAGAGGATAATTTGCGAGATAAATCTTTTAAGCTTAATTAATTTATAATTGGACACTGATTGTCAAATAAAACAAAATGTTATGTTCCTCGCATGTTAAATTTTATCTGAACTAGTTTTACAGAAAATTATGTCCCTCGCACAGGCTAGGCTTATCAAGTTCCTCTTAAATGACCGCATACAGCACACTTTGTTTAAGCTCCTCGAAAACTCGCGTAGAAGTTATTCCGCAGACTCATCGCATGTATAATTAGGAGAACTCTTAATGTACGCTCAGAGTTGATGACACCTCATAATATATTATGTAAGTATATTTTTATTACACGTGTGGCAGGATTAGAAGGTCTTCGCACCGACACGATTGATGGGTATGGTTCTTCACATGTAGAGATGGATAGTCCTATTAATATTGTTATTGATCAATAATAATAATAATGTTCTTTTGCTAAATTTATTTGGCATCTTAGATTAATATTTTCTTTAGTATTAATTATTCTACCTACGTCAACCTCTAAATTAAGATACTTTAATCTTTCAATGATTGAAAACACGAGCTCCGATACTAGACACTAGGCTTTATATCTGTATATAACAACGTGAGGCCGTATATATGTATATTAAAGATATAAATATGGGCTAGTAGCTGACATATAGTATTAGTATGGGCTAAATCTGGTATTTCTAGCTCATAGAATATATTCATGGACTAATTAAGTTTAAAAGATTAGTATAAATATTATGGGATAGAGTGTAAACTTTAGAGGAACTAAAACAAGGCCTTAAAATTACATTTAAAAAGATAGTTTTGATTTTTTTTCTTTAGTGTTACACAAATCCACAATGGACATTTTTACATATATTCTGACATATTTCCTTATTTCCACATGAATTTATATTTTGAGGTAACACTTCACAAGAAAATTGATGTTTATTGGAAAGAGAGCAATTTTGCGTCCAATTTTCATACATTTTGCATAGTTGTTGGCTACAGCTACATCAAATCATAATAAGTTTATTTTGGCTTTCCAATAAACTTATACGTCAGGGACCAATTTGACTTAAATTTCTACTTCACATAAATGTTTGTGCAAAAGCATATCGAGGATCGCGGGGCTCCTAATAAAACTTGCTAAGCCAGGCCTTGTTTAGATCCGAAATTTTTTTGAATTTTGACACTGTAGCACTTTGTTTTTATTTGACAAATTATCCAATCATAGAGTAACTGCGCTTAAAAGATTCGTCTCGCGATTTACAGACAAACTGTGTAATTAGTTTTTGTTTTCATCTATATTTAATACTCTATGCATGTGCCGCAAGATTCAATGTGACTGAGAATCTTGAAAAAATTTTCTTTTTTTGTTGAACTAAACAAGGCCTCACTCATTATACAACCAGATAAAAAAAGTTGGATCTATTTTTTCTTTTAATGTCTTTCTCCAACACTTAAAATTTAGGCTCTATGTAAGACTGCTACAGTGTTGCTTTTTTTTGCGAATGTTCAAATAGAAGAAAAAGTGTATTGAAGCATCTACAAGACACTCAACGAAAAGATCGATGCTGAATCAAAACTTACTCTACTCAAATCTTTTTTCATTGGTGCTATACAAATAAAAATGTATATATATTTGAACCGTTCATTGGTCTTGGACAAATAAAAAAACATATTTCATCTGTTTGCTAGTTTTGATCATAGGTGCATTTGGTTGCATTCAGTCACCAACATAGTAATCTCACATGAAAGAGTGTGAAGGAAGGGTGGACCTATGATAGGGTTCACAGAGTAGAGAAGCATTGGCGTTGGTCCTGGCACAGGTATAAAGTGATATATGGAGATTCTTTTTCAGCATCGATAACACTGTGGGTAGTCATAGAAGATAACTTAGGGATGAATGCATGAAGTTCATCAGGTGGTTGAACCGTGCAAGGAGGGTTGTGCGCAGGGTTGATTAGGAGATTTTAAGCGTAGAGTTGTTGGATGTTTCTGAAACTAAATTCAAGATCTTAGAGATATTCTATTTCAAACTATAAGACATATTGGACGTTTACAATACATAAAACATCATAGCAAAACTTGTGTATCCAGAAAAACGGAGAGTACATGTTTACTCTTCCATTTTGAGGACCTGGCATCAAAGAGTACCAATGGTTTTGTTCGCCAATACACCAATAAAACCTGTTCGCCAAATACACCAATAAAACCTGGCCACAAAGTCTTTGATTAACAAAAAGAAATGTAGGCACGGCCGCACGGTATGATAGCAGAATTGAAGTAACCAACCACCACCGGTTATTTACCAATAAATAAGCAACCCCCAATTTCGGTTTGATGTGTAACGAAATTAATATTTAAAGGAGTTACAAACTCATGCCAACGAGTCCATACAGTATACTATAGTAATAATCCTAATAAAGTCCATAAGCTTGAAGGTACTTCTCAGTCGTAGTCGTAGTAGCCCTGCTGCCTAGTCTACAGGGGTACTCCAACTCCAGTGTTGAAGGACTTCCATCAAACAAACAGGTCCAGGCCATAACATTCATGTATGCTGATATTAGAATGATGGGCGCCCTTTGGAGTCCGACGTCGAGCTGAAGTGGCTTGACCTTCTTCTTCCAAGGGTATTCCATGTGAAACTGTTTCCCTTCTGTAAGCCACTAGTAATGACTTCGTCTTCACCATCATCTTCAGTCTCGTCCTTGCTGTATGATGAAACTCCAGCCCTTCCTTTGTCAGGTGTCCACGTTGGGTTGCTCGCACCATCTGCGCTGTTTTCTACAGACCTAGGCCTTTTCCTCCTTTCACTAAACTCAACTTGGAGGTCAGATGAGTAAGCAGTCCTCTTCGGCCTTGGAGTTGCCTTTGGAACGTCTTCAAATCCCTCATCAGATTTCATCCACTGATCACCAAAAGAGTCCGAATAGACAACCTCCTTTCTACGTCGCTTCGCACCAACTATTATATTCTGGAATTCATCTGCCACAGTTCTCTTGGGTAAATCATTGTTGGCAAACACCCAATCTGGAACCTCATTCCCATCCATAAGTCTAGATTTGTAGTTTTCTCTAAGCCTCCTTTCTTCATCCATCTTCTCAAACAACCAGAATTCTTCATCAGTTCTTGCAGCCAAACGATTTATTTCACGCTCACTGGGGATATCTGTTCCCAGCGAGCTTGTCCCCCTCCTGAGGATCTCCTGCAGCAATGCTCGTCTGTCCTGTGCTGTAGTGGGAATGAACATGAAAAATATGTCATGAGTTTCAGTACAAGTCTACATGTAGTAGGAAAAAATTAAATAAATACAAATTAGAGTATTCAAACTCACCTGTGGAAGTTGTGTTAAACAACCCAGCCTGGATAACTTTTGCATCAATACCCATCTTTTGTTTTGCACGGTCCAGGATCTCTTCTTCAATTGAGCCAACACTAACAAGAACAAATACACGCACTTCATTCTTCTGCCCTATACGATGGGCACGGTCTTCAGCTTGTTGGTCCATTTGAGGGTTCCAGTCACTATCAAAGATAATGACAGTGTCCGCCGTCTGCAAGTTCAACCCAAGGCCTCCAGCACGTGTGCTGAGAAGAAACATGAAATATTCTGAATCCTTCTTATTAAAATCTGCCAGTAACCTCCCTCGTTCTTCAGTCTTTGTGGATCCATCAAGCCTCATGTACTTGAAATTGTACATTTGCAAATATACTTCTAAAACATCAAGCAGTTTCGTCATTTGGGAGAAAAGTAGAACCCTGTGACCAGCTCTCTGCAGCTTCGGAAGTAGACGATCAAGCAATTCAAACTTCCCTGATGCTCTAACAATTTCCTCCCGCTGGTACATGTTATAGTGCTCTACAAATAGGTAGGGATGGTTACAACATTTCCTAAGTTGCATTGACAGATTTTGCAGAGCCTTTGATCTGAGCCCTGCACACAAATACACAAAAATATAACAATCAGCACATTACTAACACAAACAGACAAACACAAGGAAAATGGAAGTGCAAGACTAACACAACAATAAGGTAATGTACTAAATAAACTAGCAATACAGATAAATCCAAATTGCAGTAACATTAAGGTAGCTTTATACCCCCATCAAGGTATGGAAAGAATTACAAATTTTACTTCACTCAGAAATTAATTCTCTAGGGGGGAAAGGATCAGTAATACTAGGACATACCAGATCCTAGTGCAACCTTTTCCCTGCTTGTGACTTGTTCGTAGTATGCTTTTTGCCAAGCAGACATGTCACACTTGAGAATTACTTGTGTTTTCACAGGGAGATATTTTTCCACTTCATCTTTCTTCCTCCTCAGCAAAAATGGACGCAAAACCTGGGCGAAAAGAAAGGGAGCAACAAATAAATCTAGATGTTCCCAAACATATAATTGGCCATCAGCTTTCTTTGCATGGTTGCAGTCAACCAAAAGTATGAGGATCCAAGTGGAGGATCATGTGGCAACATCTAAGCGGGTTAAAAGAATTGAATAACTGGAGGGCATATATCAGAGGCAGCATTACTCACTTGATGCAAACGATGTATGATTAGTAACTGTTCCTCATCATTAAGACTAACATCACATGCAAATGGTGCATTAAACCATTCCTCGAAATTCTGAGATGAATTAAAAATATTCGGCAGAATAAAGTTAAGCAAAGACCACAGTTCTTGTAGGCTATTTTGGATTGGAGTGCCAGTTAAAAGTAATCTGCGGCGGATCTGATATCTGTAAATCAAGTATCAGCGATCTGTAAGTATTATTGCCAAATGGCCCAAATAAACTAATTTGCTGTCTTTAAGGAGAAAAATAAGTAGGTTAATACTTAATAGAAATCGCTAAATGAATGAAGAATGGACAAGGTAAAATGGAAAAATGAGAGTAAGCAACTAGCGATGACAAGAGAATAGTAATGAAAAATGAATAAAAAATAGCATCTCAATCATATCAGTTACACTTCCGCAAAAACTTTGTTCGTATATATTTGGTAAATTTGGTATAATACCTAATAGAATGATAACCATTGGCCTCAGAAGACTTAGAAGTCTGGTTGCTGTTCGCAATGGTGGTTAGAGGCTTTTTGTAGTGTTTTTTGGTCGTCTTTCTTTGTCTGGAGTGGTTGTTTTTGTAGGATGGTTTTTGTGTTTTAGTGTTCCTTTGCGTGTGTTGGTGTGAGTTTGGGGTGATGTTGAACCTGTTTTGTACTTCGGCATTTATGCCTCCTTTTTTTCTCTCCTATCTTAATGCAATGATACGCAGCTCTCCTGCGTATTCCAGAAAAAAAAAAGAATGATAACCATTAAAGCTGGTAATTGTAATATCATGGCAATTCAATACTTTTTTAGACCACAACTAAACCAATTATGAGCCAGCACCAAACACTACTTGATCAATATAAAGACTTGTTTACAGTGTTCCCATTATTTTTTACAATCAAGGATAACCTTCTTCAGAAAAGGCAGAAGGTATGTCAATGTGATAACCTGCCAAGACAAGGCATTTAAGATCCATCTGTGAATCTGTGAAATGCTGCAAGGTCTAGAGCCATTGTCACCACATATGAACAAAAGTTATGTGGAAGCTGTCTGACAAAACTAGTTTAATGATTGATCAAGAAGATTCACAGGGTTCTGCGGCCTAGTACTAAATATGAAACTTGAAGCTGTTCAGTTGCTGGTATTTCAAGTGTCAATGTGTCAACTATCAAAAAGCCATTACTGGCAATCAGAGCCTCATACAATAATTAAGTGCATACATGTCATCCAAAGCCTTAAGACAGTAAGGGATTATGAATAAAGTGTATACCCCGAAACTAGTGTGCGAGCAAGAGCGCATTCATGATTTTTCAGACGATGGCCTTCATCAACAATCAAATAATGCCAGTTAACTTTCTTTAGGAACTTCTTATCTTTCAGTATCAAGTCATAATGCGTGAGCAAAACATTAAATTGCAATCCGTCAAAATTCTTTTCCCTTAAAAGCTTCCTCTCTTCTGGACGACCATCATACAGAATTGTCCCAATGCTGCAACAGATAAAACAATGTTGACTTAGGGTGGCTCTGGTATATAGTGCAATGGAATGTACTCGCAAAACTTTGATCATATACACTCCAGTGAAACATTACCTGGGAGCCCATGTTTTGAATTCATTAGACCAATTTGGTAATACTGCTTTTGGAGCAATTATTAAGTGTGGTCCTGCAACCTCCTTCTTTTCCAACAGATAAGCGATCAAAGCTATGGTTTGAATTGTTTTACCCAGACCCATTTCATCAGCCAGAATGCCATTCAAATTGTTGTTAAACAAAGAAAGCATCCATTGGAGACCCTCCAGTTGATATGGCCTCAATTCCCCACCTTCAAGAGCTGATGGTTGTTCTGTTACCTGTAAGTGCAAAGAACACAAGAGAAACATTAAAGTTGCTACTTATCACATATTACACTAAGATTTTGCACCCAAAAAAAAGGGCAAAGGTCAAATTAATGAACAAAGGAGCATAAATTCAACTAAGAAGACAAATGGAATGAATTAGCACTTTAAGTTTTCTATTGTTAGACCTTTGGAGTGAAATATCACACATTTTAAAACCAGAAAGGAACAATCAAGATCAGTCACAGAATCTTAATAGCATTCATCTTTATAATAACACCCCCCCCCACCCCACCCCCCCCCCACCCCCACCACCACCACCCCACACACACAGACACACATTACATGAGATAGAATGAGGCAGCAATTGTGGGCAGTTGGATCCTACAGAAGCAAGAATTCAAATAAATCAGCACATTATCTACTAGTAGCAATGCTCCCCCTGCTGTATTACCTGAATAACACTACCTACTATGATAAGGGATACGGCTGAAGCAAGCACCAGTGCATCGCAAGAGAACACAAAAGCTGTTTGATAATTACGGATACGGTCGCAAAAGTGCATTCATTCTATAAACTGTCCAAGCCAACACAACCAACAATCTGTCAATATATAGCTAGTGAAATTTTGCTGTACCTTTTCTTCAATGGAATGGACAGTGAAATCAAGTCTACGACCTGCATTGAATTTACTTTCATCTGCAGGGCCAGCAAAGTCTGCATCATCATCTGAAGGAGACTCCCCAGGTGATTCACTCTTGACACCTGAACAATCCTCAGACTCTGAACCTTTTGGCACTTCACTCCCTTCTGGCTGACTAACATGCTCAGCATCTTTTTGTCGCTGTACAGCTTTTCCAATTCCTTCAAGAAGCTCATTTGTTTTGTCGAGGAGCATTTTCAGACGTTCGTTCTTGCTCTCCTCGACCATCTTCATATATGCTTCTTGATCACCAATTTTCAGAAGATTCAACCTACTCTTCTCTTGCCGTGAGATACGTTGACGTGCCCGAACATGCCATGCCTACAATTGGCAAGTGAAAAAGGCTCTCAAGCTTGGCACATCCAGAACATGAGTATCTATAGGATAAAATCATATATTACACAGGAATGTGGTTTACTGTGGAAAAATGCAACAATGTGTAGCAAAGTAGGAATTAGAAAACAATATGGTGCACATACTTTCTAAATATTTCAATTTTGTTCTCAGGATTAAATATTAATTATGTTGAATAAATCACAAATGGCAAGCTATAGTTTACTGATGAGGTTAGACAGATAGCTGGTTTAGACTGCGGGCCTTAGCCTTGTGGATGTGAAGAACATAGGACAATGCCACATCTATAGATTGATTTGGTGTTAGGCAAGGATCTCTGTGATTGGTGCTATTTCTATAAACGAAAACCCTAGAGCATCCTTGCCTATATAATCCTGTACTCTATTCCCTCAATCAATCTATTATTTGCCGCCTATTATCCTAGCTAGAACATTTCAGATAGATAAACAGATACAGTCAAAAACAACTAGGTGATGCCTACAGAATATTGTTTGAATTTCAAAAATAGACAGTTCTAACAAACCATACCTGAACTCCATCATTCCGCTGCTTTCTTTGCTTGAATGTGGTAGCTAACTGCACCTGGTGTTCCCTAGAAGCATTTAGAATTTCTGCAAAGAACTTCCTCTTCCTAATATCTGCCTGATTTTTTTCTTCCTCTTCGAGTCTCGACATCCTCTGAAGTTTGAAAGCACCAACATTGGGATCATGGTTTCAACTAAATGTAAACTGGCAAAAATATACGAAGATATATTGCACAAACCTCTGTAAATCTCTTTTTGCGGTGAACCTCATCAGCATCCATTGAAAGGATATCTCCTATTCCATACATGGATAAAGGATACTGTATCCGCATCAGCCCCCAATCAAAAAGTTGCCTCTCCGGATATGCACATTTCTTGTGTAGCCAATATTCTGCACTGATATCGGATCGCACTTTCTTCTGCAAATCTAACAACTGCACAATATATGAATAATCAGCAAGAATTGATGTCGTATATCACCACTTATGGGCATGTAAAAATCATGTCATGTGGCAAGAAAAATGCAAGCATAGCGATAAATAACCCATAAATTTCAGATTGTATCATTTGTTGGTAGTAATCTATACATTCAGGGTTAAAAATAAGTATCAAATGAACAGCCAGTAAGAACAAGGTAATCTCTGGTTCTATATACTGCATTACTAATTTTACCTTTAGCCCATACAATTCAAGCAAACACTTCATTTGCAAGTCTTCACCCCTAGTAGAAGGTAATCCTGGCAACAAAAAAGAAATGAGTGATTAAGTAGCAGCAGAGAGGCAATACCGATATCCAACAACTAAAGTTCTTTAAAGAAGGCAAGAAATAAAGAAGCTTTAAAGGCAGCTGCAAGGAAAATAAATACAAACACGTGTGAAATTTTATTTTCCATATGATCAACATTCAATAACAAGTGGATAGCATCTATTGTACAATCAAATAAGAAAATGTAATCCTAAATTGCAGTTCTTAGCAGAACAGTGGTTTGCTAGGTTCATGGTACGGGGTTCATGATTTGTGGTTCACCGCTTCATAAAAGTAAGGTTCATAGCGCCTCGTAGGGGTATGCCTCTTTGGGTTCATGATGCAGAATTTGTGGTATGGCCATAGAAATACTCCCTCTATTCCATTATACAAGGCGTGGGAAGGGAGTTTGCAGATACCAAGATGTCCTCCGTCGTGTGTGCAAACGTATTAACTCGCCAGCAAACAACGCTGCACTCATTGCTCGCATGTGAAAATAGGAACGCAACAGCGAGCATCCACATCTTTATTAATGGACTAAAGGGGTCATTCCCATGTATCCGACACTTTGGTGCTAGGCCTCCATGCATGCATGCGACGCTTCGGCTGTTTGGAGTAATTAGCTAGCTCCTTGGCACTCGAGCCCGCCTACTAATACGGCCAAAGCCAAAAACGTGCGCACACCTTCTATAACGGAACGGAGGGAGTATATAAGTAAGCAGCAACCACAAAGATCTCCCCAAGACACCAAAAAATGGAAAGCTTATTTAAAGAAATCAATTAAAGAGTTTGGAGAATATAAACTGGAAAAACGATGTGCGCCAGCAGATGTTGGCTGGTCCAGCCCAACCAAGCCACCATGTATTCTCATAATCTGCCCTAGCATGCTCTGTTCACTCCCCCACACAGCACACAGCCATCTCCGTGGAATGGCGATACAGCTAAAAAATCCAGCACAAGGGAGATGGAATGACAAAGGACGCTGCAATGGGGACACATCTTTGACTCTGAAGGCATGAAGCAGCACCATGGCAACCAGTGGCGAAGCTAGGTACACTGTTGTGGGTGCCCATGCACCTACGAAAAATTTGAATACCAGTGAATAGGGTCAAATTTTCAGCATGGTTGTGAATCAAGTTCACGCATCTACAAGGTAAGCACTCCCCCCTCCCCCTCCAGGTTACTCTAGCTTCGCCACTTATGGCAACCTCAATCTATTGGAGAAAGGCAGTGGAGGTGCAAGCATCCCTCTCTCATCCATGACCTACCGAACAAACCATAATGCGCAGTGGCTGGATTCAGATCTTGGCATCCGTCTTAAATTTTGGTTCAGCAAGGGGCGTGCACAGCCTGCCAACTCAGGGCGAATCTGAACGGATCGGACAACACGATTTGGTCCATGCAACCTGAATCGCAGCATGTGGCCTCTTTAAATGATTCCTATAACTACGGTTTTCACCTTTCCAAAGTTCCATTATGCATTCTTTTTTACGGAAGTCAAACTTAGCAACTGAGCTGGGACCAAGGTGGTCACAAGACCAAAAGAAGGCTTAGAACCGATGCCAAACAAAGAACCATCATATGCATTAGACTTAGTTCAGTTGACATGGAAGACTAAAAACAAAAACCCAGCCAACACAACCAGGTTTTATAAGACCATGAAAACGAATTTGGGAAATGAAAGCTCAGAAATGTGTTTCTTAAAACTAATGTGACCTGGAGAATTAGACAGCTAACAGAGTATCAAACTATCAATTATCAAAAATATAAGACCTTCAAGTTCAGCTAGCCGATGCTGGATGGATGCATTGAATCGCCCTTCTTTTAGAGCTGCCAACTCTGAGTAGGATATTGGTGCTTTTTGATTCTTATATATTGCATCTTCAAGCTCTTCGATCAAGGAGCCCCCCTGTAAGGTAACAGCTTTAGTCTTAGGGAAAACATAAGAGGGTACAATCATTCAGAAGCTATTTCAGAGAAAGCACTTCACGTCAACCAACCAAAAGGAGGTAAAGTACCCAATTATCACAATGACAAATATGATATTTAAGGTTACATCAGAAACAATATGGCAAATACCGCAACACGTAATGAAGATGGGCACTTTTTATCATTGTTTTAGCGAGTAATCGAATTCTAAACCACAATAAATTTTAAAGAAAAGGAAAAATGGAAAATTGGTTAAGTCAAGCCATCCACCAAGGCAAATGGGAACTGATAATTTATTCCTAGTAAAAAATTTCACCTGATGTATAGATTAGTTGTTACTAAAACAACACCTTATTCATCCATTCACAACAAGATCAAACTTCAAAGAGCACAAACTCCAGTCACCACAAATTCTTCAAATAGCAGCTGCAATCTCAGACGTCTCTAAAGATTTCAGAGCATACATGTATGTTGATCAGATGCCGCTTTGTCCCCTCATGGTAACAAAAGGGGGATGAATAAGTCCATCACAGTTCCCAGCTAACTAAACAGTGATGATTTCAAATACTACCTAAGTGAGATCCAACAGATAACACTTCAAAGTTCAACAAATGCATATTGCTGTTGGAGAAAAAACATAATGCAACACAGAATCCAATGCCAAGAGAAGTATTCCCAACAATTTGTCTTGTCTTAGAAAGTTGTACCGAGATGTTATTAATTAGTTATAGATTCAAGAATATGTGCCTGACAAAAAACAAGAACAAAAGAATAGCATACCATGCTTATTTCAGCATATATATAAATATAAACCATACCACGTTAGCAAAGAA
The DNA here is from genome assembly GCF_000003195.3 of Sorghum bicolor. NCBI lineage: Eukaryota > Viridiplantae > Streptophyta > Magnoliopsida > Poales > Poaceae > Sorghum > Sorghum bicolor. Next base: position 3,907,351 of record NC_012878.2, read on the forward strand.
CAAAATATAAATTTACGACAAATGATATAAAGAATTATGTATTTTCTAAGTAAGCAATATGTTGCTGGTTCCAACACAGCATCAGAAGCGAGTAGAGTCTCAATCAACTCGAAATATAAATCCTCGATCCTATATTATCCAACAGAGTTGCCTCATCTGGATCTCAAACTGGTAAGTGTATTAGAAACATTGTCCCTTGCAGGCTTGCAGCATAATCAAGCAATTATACCCAAATAAAATATTTCACCTAATGAATATGAAGACCCCCAACAGAGAAATTTACAGAACCTCGTACAAGCGCATAAGCCACCAAATCTACTAATGCAAGGGAGCAACCAAAAACAACGCTCAGGTGCAGTCCACAATCCCCAGCACGAAGCTCGCTCGAATCTAGAAATAGTAGTGCAAAATACAAGCCAAATCACGTCGAATTCCACAGTCCGTAACAAGCAGGGCCCCAACAGCGTGACACCAATCCAAGACACAGTCCGTGAGCACCCGAACAGAAGGGGGAAATCCCCACACGAACCAGAAGAACCACTCGCACCGTCGCACGCACCTTGGTCGTCGCACCGTCAGCGGGGTCCTCCTTGTCCTCCGCGACCCCATCCGCGGCTGCCGCCATCTCCTTATCCCCTTCCTTCTCCGCTTCCCGCTGCTCTTCCCCCTCCTCCTCCTCCTCCTCCTCCTCCTCCTCCTCCTCACCGGCACCCCCATCGTGGTAGATGGACGAGACCGCGCGCAGGACGTCGGGGGGAAGCGGGAGGTTGCGGGAGAGCAGGTTGAGCGCGCCGATGAGCGTCCTGGCCTGCTCAACCGCGCCGGCCGACTCCTCCACGGCGGGAGGGGGCGCCACCGCCACCGCCACCGCCACCGCCGCCGCAGCAGCGTCCACGGACGCCGCCATCGCTAGGGTTTCGCCCCGCGCCGCCTCCGCGGGGCGAGCCGGCGCCGGCGCTGTCCCCGGCGGGTTCGAATCGGAGCGCGGCAAACGGTCCGCGGGGTTTTGAGCGGGGTTTGATGTTTTCGCGCCGCCCTCGTGTCAGGGGAAGCCGAAGCTTCGATCGATCGGGGGAGACGGGCACCGCGGATGTCTGCGCAGCGGATGGGGAAATTTGGTGATTTCTTTTTTTAATTGTTTTTTTTAACAGCGTTCGGGCCTCGGGGTATATATTGGGTCGGGTTGGGCATGGACGGGTGGGGTCTGATTCGGCGGTTGGGTGTGTGCAGCTGGTATGGGCTGGGCCTCACCGGGGAGGCCGGCCGGCCTGTAAAAAAAAAACTCAGTTATTACGACATGTCTTACTCCCTCCGTCTCAAAATTATAAATTATTCCAAAATATTTGAATGTTAAAGTATCTCAAATTTGACCAAATTTATATAATAGATAGTAACATTTATAATATCAACTAAATATCATTAGGTCACAAAACTTTATAATTTCTTCTATAATTTTGGTCAAATTTAAGATGCTTTAACTCTCAAAGATTCTTAGAATGACTTACAATTTGAAATAAATGGAGTATAATTCATTATAAGTTATTTTGACTTTTTTACGTCCTTTACTATACATCTAATTTAAATATAATAAATATACATAACAAAATAGATAAATCAAAAAAATTAAAATAACTTATAATTTAAAATGGAGAGAGTAATAAACTAAAAGTTCCCATTTACATGGGGTTGCTTGACACGGCTAAAAAACGATCGTGTGTTCATTAGGCCGTACCCACGACCATCTTCAACCTTCACGTTTGTGCCCTCCTCTCCTTTCTTCCTCCTCATCGGTACCTCGTCCTTGCCCCCGCCAGCGGATCCAACCAAGGCCTAGCACGCTCGTGGTGGCTGCCTCCCCCCTCTCGTCGGAGCTCTCCCACGCTGACCCCTAGTCTGGCCGCCTCCACCATCGCCAATAATCATCCTCCATCCATCCCTACCACCAGCCTGGCTCCCCCATACAAACCTTTCGTTCTAAGCCCACCAGAGTTGGGAAAGATGAGAGAAATCTCAATGAGACCCTAGCCGCCTCATGGGATCCAACATGGCTGCCACCGGGTCTACCAGACCCACCATGGCTGGTTCGTGTGAGAGAGGACCTCGACACGAGTAGTGAAGGAGTTCTGCACGGTGAGGCGGTGACACGAAAGTATTGGTAGAAGAGAGAGGACGCGAGCGTGTGCGAGCCGTGGGTGTGTGGGCGTTAAACGCCCGCACGCTCATAATAATTCATTGCCTAATAACAACACTAAAATTAGTCAAGAATGATGAGCGCCTTTAACTTCATAAGTGCCGAGGAGGGAGGATAATAATAGTAATACAATAATAGACTAGTAAAAATAAAAAGAAAAGAAAAACCTACATTCATGCTTCAACATGGTGCTCCAATCGAGATCTAAAAAAAAGTTAAGAATATACATTCCTGAAATATAATAATTGAGGTAGTGTCCTGAAACCCAACATACAAGAACACGATATGTGAGAGTAACTTCAAACTATACTTCTCAAGCACTATGGAATTCATTCATCACCAATACATATCTCCATTGATTATCAAGGTCAACACGCCCTTAGTATTTGGGACCACTGGTTTGCATTCTCAAAATTGTCCATTCGTGCAAGTATGTGTCATGTTGTTTTAAATTGAAAACTTTATTTATGAAAAAACAAAATAGCCAATATTTAATTGGAACTTGATAGACATTTGTGTAAATGTGATTCCTTTATGGGATTAGATGTTTTAGTATTTGCTTGGGTAATTTAAGAGATTAGATATTTCAGTATCTGTGTGGTCCAAAAATAATATTCGGATATAACTAGCGATGTTTGAATAAGGAAGCAAGCACATCGATAATGCAGGAAACTACAAACCACCCATGCAGTTAACACAAGGATGGAGATGTACTGGAAAGAAATGTTAAACTTCGTGATCATTAAGCTTATAAGCAACTTCAATTAGACTTGATTCATATATTTGGCATAAGTTTGGGAATTCCTACTAGATACTTTAATATTTTTGCTGAATAAACTATCACGAGTGGATTTATTGTGCTCTTTACCATGTATATTATATGTAGTGTTATACAAGTATTCATTTGTTTTATATAAAACTCGTTATTTAACTACTTTTATTATAGATGATGGCTTCAGAGTTCTTAGTGGTGTCTATAGAGGGATATTTAACTTTTTACCATTATAACGAGTGACACCTTCTCAGATAGCATCTTAACGGTTGCCACTATATTTTTACCAGTATAGAGAAGAATTAGATACAAAAATACCATTTTCGCTTACGTGGCATGTCTGTCCTCAGCTCAGCACGGATCCAAATCAGCAGACACATACAAAATGTCCTTACCTCTCTGGGCTGCAGTTTTTAGTTTTATAAAAAAAAACTGCAGTACACAGCTTTCCCAGAAGGACAGCACCTTTGCGTCGCTTGTCAATGGTCGCACTCGTCTCTAGGCACAATGAAAACTCTGTTTTTTTTCCTTTCAGAAAAGAAACAATAGTCTTTTTCGTTCGTGAATCTCTCCAGTTCTTATTTAACTACTGTAGTATTTTTATTTTATTTTGACGATTAGTGTTCAATTATCGATTACTTAGACTTAAAATATTCGTTTCTTAAATTAGATACAAACGTTGTAACTAGTTATTTCGAGTTATAGCACAGCGCTACCTTTTGCAAGTTGCAGCGCTTACTTGCCCAGCTGGTGTGGCGTAAACAGCGTGAGCCTGTGAGGCTGTGAGCTCTATGCAGTCGCCTAGCGGCCCTGGCCTAGCTTTGCTACCTACTCGTAGCCACTTCAGTGCAGTGCAGTCTCCTCAAATGGGCAGTATGGTGCTTGGCCAGTAGTGCACTGCAATTTTTTTAGTTTTATAAAAAAAACTCCACTCTAAAGCCTCTTTTTTTTCTGTACCATAATTTTGCACTTAGTTCTAAAGATTATAGTTTTTTTGCCGTGGTTTTTGTAATACTACAAATACAATATCCAACAGGGCCTTAATAGTAGACCTGAAAAAAATAACGCCAAAAGGAGGGGATAGAGAAGGAAAGGGCAGGGGCAGGAGGGACATTTCCCATGTCCCACTGACTTGGATCTGTGCTGGCGTGACGAGCTGGCATGCCACGTAAGCAAAAGTGGTAAATTTATAGTTGTTTTCTCTAGTCACTGGTAAAAATGTAGTGACAACCGTTAAGATGCTATATGAAAAGGTGTCACTCGTTATAATGGTAAAAAGTTAAATATCCCGTCTATAGAGGTATTGTGCATCTAAAGCGCAAAAGCGCGACAAGAGATAGGCTGATGATACCTGTTCGACCTAAATTTATATTTACCAATGCATTCTCATTACCCAACGAGAGAGAGAGGTTGCATGATGGTGCCAAGTACTTATGAACCACTATTCAAATAGGCACGCAAACTACGTATCTTTATACTATATAGAGAGACAACGACTCATATACATTACCAACGCATGCCAGGCCCACACATGGGAAGGTCGGAAACACTTTACAACATAGTTACTCGAAAAATACTTTGAATGGCCAAACAACAAGGCAAAGACCGCTATATTTGCAGGTTGCTTTGTTGCTGCCACAATTAATCCATCTTTTTTGGTGTATTTAAGTTGTCCTCTATATAGAAACTGCTATAGAACCATGAGCCATGAAGGATAGTTTGTAAAGAACATTAATTGTGCTCTATCCCTCTTGAAAACTATCCATAGAAACCATGAGTCGATGACGATGACAAATAAACAAACAACTCAAAATTATTTAAATAGTGATGAATATGACACCAAGTAAAAATTTGATAGTAAATAAGCAATCTTCCAATCCTTGGGGACATATTTAGCACGAAGAAATGTAAAATGAAGGAAAGGAAGAAAATGCATAAAATAGAAAATAAGTGCAGGTAGAAAACAAATGATTGAAAGATACAAGAATTTTATATAAATGAGTAGCCAGAATAGATGAACAGAAGACACATGTTTATTCCTCTATTCTAGTGAAGGGCTTGTTTATCTCTCTAAAAAAATTTCAACAGTTTAAAGTGGATGCTTTATTTCCTCCATTTTATTAAGGAAAGCATAGCCTTTTCATAGGAAATGAAAACTTCATCTATCTATTTCAAACTTCATACTCCCTCCGTCCCAAAATAACTGTCATTTACGCTGTGCGATAAATAATTTTGATTAAATATATATTAAAAATTTTTAACATTTATGGTACATAATTAATATCATTGGAAAGATCTTTAACTCTAGCTTTTTTAACAAATTTATTTGGAGACATATTGCACGTATTTTTTTACAAATCAAGTTAATCTTATGGTACGAAAACTAAAAGTGACAATTAATTTGGGAGAGAGAGAGTATGATGTGAGCAAAATTTACGAATTGAATTCTTTTAAGGCCTTGTTTAGTTCTCCAAAAATTTTGCAAAATTTTTCAGATTCCCCATCACATCGAATCTTTAGACGTATGCATGAAGTATTAAATATAGATAAAAATAAAAACTAATTGCACAGTTTGATCGAAATTGACGAGACGAATCTTTTGAGCCTAGTTAGTCCATAACTAGACAATATTTGTCAAATACAAACGAAAGTACTACTATTCCTATTTGTAGTTTTTTTGAAGGCCTTGTTTAGTTCACCCCAAAAAGCAAAAAGTTTTCAAGATTCCCCGTCACATCGAATCTTGCGGCACATGCATGAAGCATTAAATATAGACGAAAGCAAAAACTAATTACACAGTTTAGCTGGAAATCGCGAGATGAATCTTTTGATCCTAGTTAGTCCATAATAGGATAACATTTGTCACAAACAAACGAAAGTGCTACGGTACCAAAATTCGAAATCTTTTCGGAACTAAACAAGGCCCAAGTAAACAAGGCCTAAAAATCCTACATTTCAAATAAATCCTTGATTGTTTTGAAAGAGAAATTCCGTTCGGAAAAAGCCCACCGGATCTGGACAGCAAGGCAGAGAGCCCTTGTGGTCTGGAAATTGGGACCCGCTGACCTGCACGGGCACCTATGAAAGCCGGGCAGCTCGCGCAGCCTTGTGCAAAATGTGGGGCCCACACCCCAGTTCCCACACGGCGGCGGCCGCGCCCGCCATTTACTCCGCTCCGACGTACTACTCCTCCCCGCACTCCTGAGCTGTCGCTGACAGCAACCCCCATTGACTCCCGACACCCACGGCCGCACTTACCCGCGTGCCCCCGACACTCCGGCCCCACCATATTTACCCTCGGCCACCGCCACCCGGGCCCCGCCGCGTTCCCACCACCTTACCCCGCCTGTCCCCGCGGCCGTCGTCTCCCCCGTCCTATTCCCGAATTCCGAATTCCACTGCGCTGCGCTTCTGCCTTCTGCTCCCCCCTTTTCCCTCTCTCTCTCTCCGTGCTCGCTCCCTCGGATCCCACGCGGCTGCGGCCGCGGGCTGCGGCGCTGGCGGCGTCCGAGGCTTAGGGTTTAGCGCGGGGGAGGAGGAGCTTAGGGTTTTGGGAAGAGGAGGAGGAGGAGCGGATGGGGACGGCGGGGAAGGGTGCGTGGGTGGTGCCGGCGCCGGCGTACAGGGAGGTGGAGGGGTGGGAGGGCGTCGGGGATGACGCGCCGGGCTTCAGGTGCGGCCACTCGCTCACCGCCGTCGCGCCCACCAAGGGCCACGGCCCGCGGCTCATCCTCTTCGGCGGCGCCACCGCCATCGAGGCCGGCGCGTCCTCGGGCCTCCCCGGCATCAGTTCGGTCCTCCCGTCCCTCGCTCGCTCGCGTCAGCTAAGCTTTAGAGTCTCGCCCTTCCGGGGTTTTGCTCCTTGCGTGATCTAATGGCGGCGTCCTTTGGCTGTAACTGAAGGGCTCGCGGGGGTGACGAACTCGGTGCACTCGTACGATGTGGAGAAGCGCAAGTGGACTAGGTATGCGTCACTGCTGTCTTTTAGATTTTGTTCTTCTTGCTTCCTAGAGTGCGGGCATTTAGCTCAATTTCGAGTCCTGCTCTTGCTTGGAGCTTTTGGAGGTTAATTTTGTAGGTTGTCTCTGTGCGATAATAGTTTATTTAGTGTGGCGAACTTCGTATGTGGTTTTTAATCCTGATCAAAATTGCATAGAACTGTATACTTTCCATCCATAATTCAGTGCTTGGTATTGCGCTTGTCTCCGTGGTAGTGCGGTGAGCCGCTGACTGCCAACGTTGCATAACATTTGTTTGTTGTGAAATGGAATCACTAAATGCTTGGGGTTAAATTCTACGTTTCTGCAGATTACATCCTGCTGGAGAGCCTCCATCTCCGAGGGCCGCGCACGCTGCAGCTGCAGTGGGCACCATGGTTGTTTTCCAGGTACTAGGGACTTCGGATCTTCAAATTCCGTTTTTCGCGCCATTTTTTTCAGTTGCAATTTACACAATATCGATGTAGGGTGGGATTGGACCAGCAGGGCACTCAACAGACGATCTCTATGTCCTTGACCTCACAAACGACAAGTTTAAATGGCACAGGTTAGGTTGACTCAAGATGCACCGTTTCTTTTTGCTGTGTGCTTTCCTTTTTATCTTGTTTGTCAGATTGCGATCTGACGTGTCCTCTTTCTGGCACTTGATGTAGGGTCGTTGTTCAAGGGGCAGGCCCTGGTCCTCGCTATGGTCACTGCATGGATTTGGTAGCCCAGCGGTATCTTGTCACTGTTTCGGGAAATGACGGTTAGCTCCTACATGCACAGCTCCTCCTAAATGTATTTATGCAATAATTACTATGACGTCACGCTTATTTTTAGAAGGCCATTTTATTTGACCAGTAACACTCTTTTAACTTCCTTTTTCCATAATGTGTGTCCTTGGGTTCCACTAATAATATAAGTAGATAACGGAACTACAACATTGTCTGTTTTTTCATCAAAAATACTTTAATAAATCCAGGGCTTGTTTGCTTGGTGCCTGCCAGGCAGTTGGGAAGCCACACAAAGATCTAGACCCCAGGCCAATGAAATCCAATGCCTGGGATCTCTTGCCTGGGTCAGGCAACTTTTGAGTCCTACCAAACAACCCTCTAGTGTTTTAAACTGAGACATCTAATCTGCACCAAGGAATGCTCTTTTACAACATTTCTCATCGTTTCTGTGCAGTATGTGAGTACACAAATGATTTTTCCAATGTAACAGCAGTTTTGAAGTTTGAACAGAATTGCTTTAAAGAAGATAAGTTTGACATTATAAATTTCACAAGTACTTGTAGAGGTTCTACAAAAAAAACAAAATAAAAAATCAAGTAATCTTTATTTAGAAGATAACAGAGTTTCTTCAAAAATAGATATGTCCTGTTTCAGTGTTCTGGTTTTCAGTAGTAAACTAAGGTGTACTTGTTAGTTTGTTACTCGTAACTCATGATTACAATTCAGCCAAGTGGTGTACTGGTGTGATCTATTTTGTTTCTTTTAAGGGCTTGTGGTCTGTAGTTCTTTACTTAATTTCCTGGGCTTATCCCCCATCTTTTGGTACAGGAAAGCGGGTATTGTCAGATGCTTGGGCTTTGGACACAGCACAGAAACCATATAGGTGGCAGAAACTTAACCCTGAAGGTGATAAACCTTCAGCAAGAATGTAAGTTGTCCAATGACCTTCATGACCTCTATATTATTTGTGCAGTATACTGACTTCTTTTATATTCTTATCATACAATAATTGTCCTTTATTTCTCCCTTCTTCCAAGTGTATCCTACAACACTATTAGTTGATCAGCAGAATTGAGTTCCTACTAGAGGGTAGTTATTTCAGATTTTTGGCTTTAGTTTCTGCAAACTTCTCTACCCTCAAGTCCTACTACTTTGTATTTTGTTGATCTTTGTTGGACTTCTAGCTGTATGGATGAACCATCTCCAAGAAATAGGGAAGGACCATCAATTTAATAGGTGGATTAGTTTAATATAATTTATTCGCTGTAAAAGAATTGTAACTTGTAAGGAAAGTCACATACGCTCTGAATGCATGCTGGGGAACATTTGCTCAATGCAATATTATTGCTATATATGCTGTAAATGCGACATAAAGCTGGCGATTAGGTCTATTACGCATTGTGTCTGCATTGAATTGCAAGACATAAGTATGCAATGTTTTTTCTTTTAGCTGTTTTTAATATAAATCACTACAGGTATGCTACTGCCAGTGCACGCTCTGATGGCATGCTTTTACTTTGTGGTGGAAGGGATGCTTCTGGCACGGTAGACTTCTCTGCTTTTGTCACTACTTGATATATTTAAAAGATTGCCTATTTTATTTGTTATCGTGTTGGCTGTCAATATTTAGCTCTGCTCTGCTAACCTAGAATCTTACATGTCATATATGGTACTTATCTTATATGCCAAATCTTCTGTTGTAATGATCTATCTTCACAATCTCGAGGAAGCATAAGGAATGCAAAATTTTCTCGTTGACATTGCAAAGAATTGAAATTAGAGAAATATCATTGCAAGGCAGTTATATTGACTTTGCAGTTCCTATCTTTTTATAGAAAATAACATGTGGTAAAAAATGTTTTTACCCTTCTCGTGGAATTGGGCCTGCAATGAGTTTCATAGTACATGGTAGTGTAGCATGCACATGCGTTTACCATGTGGCCTGTGGGATACCTGCAGTGGATTCCATGCTAGGATCTGGAGGGATTTATCTTGTTAATCAATTTAGCTACTTCCTTCAAAATTCTGTTCACCTTTTCATATTTCCCATTCTATCTGTTGAAATTTATTTGACGATAATTGCAATGCATTTGCAGCCACTTTCTGACGCCTATGGACTATTGATGCATACAAATGGTCAGTGGGAATGGACTCTAGCCCCAGGGGTATCTCCATCTCCAAGATATCAGCATGCAGCCGTAAGTCACCTGTACCATATGTAAGCTGAATTACTTGTTAATATGGTGCAATCACAACCAGCTGATTTACATAACTGCTCCAGATTGAACCATTTGACCTTAACAGTGTATTTATTTATTTTTGAAAATAATTCCTTCCTTATTCCTCTAGTTTGTTCAATTAAGTGTTAATGTTAATTTGCTTTGCCTCTCCTGATGGTCTTGAACTCTAGGTTTTTGTTGGTGCTCGGTTGCATGTTACTGGAGGTGTCCTTAGAGGAGGTAGAGCTATTGAAGGAGAGGGCGCAATAGCAGGTAAACTTATCTTTTTGCTCGTCCTACCTTCAGAAACATCTATTTGTCTCTTAAGCCTGACAAAACCACACATTGTGAAGTCCTGGACACTGCTGCTGGAGTTTGGTTGGATAGAAATGGCATTGTGACCTCTCGTACTTTGAAGTCATCCAATGAGCATGATGCTGCTTCGGATCTGCTTCGGCGCTGTCGGCATGCTGCTGCCTCAGTTGGTTCTCAGATTTACATTTATGGCGGACTCAGGGGAGGTAAATGATGATGGATATCATTTTCGGTGCTTCTCTGCCCTGTTTTGTCTGAGAAATTTCAATATTTAGGACTCAATTTGCATGCCTCTCAAGATTTAGGACTCAATTCGTCTGCCTTTCAAAAAATAGGACTGAACATGCGAATTGCTTCAAGATTTAGGATTTCAGGCATTTTCAGTCACTTATATTTTTTCTGAAACGTTTTCACCTCTCCCTGGCACCTAAAATGACCAAAGTGCCCCTTGCATCTAAAACATCTCCCTGGTTCCTTCATACGCTACTTTTCTCTTCGATCCGTCGCGGCCGCGACTCCCAGTCGCGCGAGCGCGGCGCTTGCCGTCCGCCGGACCTTCGCTGGTGCTCCATCGCCGGCCAGCGGCCTCCGGCCCTCCACCGCCCTCTCTCTCCGTCGCCCTCCCCCTCTCCCCTTGCCCTCCAGTCCGCCGCCATCCCCATCCGCCGGCCTGCCCTGCTCAAGCTGCAGCAGGCTAGGGTTTCGGTTGGACCCTAAGAGGAGGCTCGGCAGTTGGGCCGGGCAAAGTGCGTGCGCACACGGGTCTCGGACACCACGTCGACGCGGCTCTTGGCGTGGTGCAGCGCCTGCAGCATCACCAGCAGCGCCAACCGCTCTTGTAGCTGAACCCGTGCGGCTTGCTCATGTGAATGGCGATGTCCGGGTACAGGGCAACCTTCTTGATTAGATGCAAGGGGCACTCTGGTCATTTTAGGTGCCAGGGAGAGGTGAAAACGTTTCAGAAAAAAATATAAATGACTGAAAATGCCTGAAATCCTAAATCTTGAAGCAATTCGCATGTTCAGTCCTATTTTTTGAAAGGCAGACGAATTGAGTCCTAAATCTTGAGAGGCATGCGAATTGAGTCCTAAATATTGAAATTTCTCTGTCTGATTGGCATTATGGCAGTTTTTGAGGTTGTAGACTTGTAGTTTCTTTTTGTTATTAATAGATGGCACTATAATACCAATGGTTTGTTATTTGCTTATTATGATGTAATGGCTTGTCACTTCAATGTGTTTAGTGTAGGCAACCCATACATATTTGGATAGCTAGACTCATACCGTGGTAGAATTTCACAGCATGCAGCATTATTGTAGCAAATTACTGAGTTTCTGATGTTAGGTGATGGTAGGACCACCAATGTTTAGCAAGCCACTTAATACTTATATTTTTCAGCAAATGTTTGAACAGATGAGCAACTGACCTTCTCATTATTTCAGTTAGTTTATGTTGTTTGATTCGTTACTGAAATCTAGGCCACCCATAGTGCAATTTTTGGTTTGATGATTAAGTTATCATCAATTTGTGCCACATAAATCTGACATTTTGTGCCACGTAAATCTGACATTCTTTTCCAACAGATATCCTCCTTGATGATTTCCTGGTTGCTGAGAATGCACCTTTCCAATCAGAAATCACTTCATCTATGTACAATGTTGATAGAGTCCCTAGGGGGGAATCTCAAAATAGAAACAATAGTTTTCATCCAGATTCACCTGTCCATCAATCTGCAAATAACAGGCAAGAGACAGCTTCTGGTTTCAGGTTCCTAAGTTGTCATCTTTGGTGCTAATAGAGTTTTTATGCTTTTGACTTCATGAAAGCTAAATGAGTTCACATCGTTTCCAGTGCGGACAAGAAGTCAATTGACATGTTGATAGAGGCCTCAACTGCGGAAGCTGAAGCTGTCAGCGCTGTATGGCGAGCTGCTAAGGAAGCATCTGCAGCATCTTCGGAAGACAGTCTTTCGGAGGGAATAGGATCTGAGTCCCCACTGAGTGAAACTTCACCAATGCCTGAAGATTTCGATGATGGGGGATCCCTAGAACCAGATGTGAAACTACATTCTAGAGCAGTATGTATTCTCATGCAAACTCATTCGATTTGCTTTTTAGATTTGGATACTGACAATCATCATTACAAAATAATTGGATTCAAGAAGAGTCCTTTCCTTAGCATTTGAAGGCAACTATCCAATGGTTGTGAAGCATAGAGCTGGGACTGGTTGGCTAACTGTTTTAGTATAAATTTTCTTCAATTAGAATAACCAATTACCTAAGTAGAAACCTATTCAATCTAATATAATAATGTGGCCTCTGCAATTAACTAGGCTTTAGCAATATCCTGAATGAGATTTCATGGCTGATTGTGTTATCCAAAGGTTTTCTGGTATGATTTCCTTGCAAATGAAGCTGTTTTCATCCAAGCTCTACGCTTTCTAAATTTTTGGTCAATGCAAATTATTGATCCTGAACTCCTGATCTCCGATTTTGAAGGTTGTGGTTGCTAAAGAAGCAGTAGGAGATTTAGGATGCTTGGTCAGACAGCTCTCACTGGATCAATTTGAGAATGAAAGCAGACGGATGCATCCTTCAAACAATGACCAATCTTATCCAGGCAGAAGAACATTAAATAGACAACGATCTCCACAAGGTTTGCATAAGAAGGTATGTCCAACATTTACTTTCTCTTGATTTTGTGGCAGGAATTCTATGTTCTTACTCTTTTCTTGCAGGTTATTTCGTTCTTACTTAAGCCAAGGAATTGGAGAGCACCTGCTGATAGAACCTTTTTTCTGGATTCTTACGAAGTTGGCGAGCTATGCTATGCTGCCGAGCAGATTTTTATGCAAGAACCAACTGTTTTACAATTAAAAGCACCAATTAAAGTATTTGGTGATCTTCATGGGCAGTTTGGGGACTTAATGCGCCTTTTTGATGAGTATGGTTATCCGTCAACTGCAGGTGACATAACGTAAGTAGCCCCTGAACTTCAACCTCTTTTGAATGTGTATTTGAAACTACTGAACAAGTTTTGGAATGTGTGTTTTTTCTGTACGCTATCTATGTTTTTGTATTGTTTTGCGGTCATGTTCTGCCATGCACTCTAAACTTACCCTTTTTGTTAATTTAACACACTTGCTTTTTTAGGTATATTGATTATCTCTTCTTGGGAGACTATGTTGACCGAGGTCAGCATAGTTTGGAGACAATAACTTTACTTCTTGCTCTTAAAGTGAGTACCAATACTTAAAATGCCTTTGTTGTCGCTGCATCTACTTTTATAAAATTTAGTTCTGATCTTTGAGAAACATTACAGATTGAGTACCCTGAAAACGTACACTTGATCAGAGGAAATCATGAAGCTGCTGACATCAATGCTCTTTTTGGCTTCCGTCTTGAATGCATTGAGAGAATGGTAGACATGCATTTCTGCATATATGTTTGAATTGAAATATTGCATGCTAGTTGAATGAACCTTTTGATGTAGGGTGAAAGTGATGGGATATGGGCTTGGACAAGATTCAATCAACTGTTCAATTATCTCCCACTTGCGGCCATGATAGAAAAGAAAATAATCTGCATGCATGGTGGCATAGGAAGGTCAATAAACACCGTAGAGCAAATTGAGAAACTTGAAAGGCCTATCACAATGGATGTTGGTTCCATTATCCTCATGGACCTCTTATGGTATTTGGTTGCCCATTTCATCATCTTTACATTCATCTATAGCATGATTGATTGATGATGAACGTTTTTTTTCTTGTATAAATGCAGGTCTGATCCTACAGAAAATGATAGTGTGGAGGGTTTGAGACCTAATGCACGAGGGCCCGGCTTAGTGACATTTGGGGTATGTATGACTGTATGATGGTTCTGTTGCTATAGAATTCTTAATAGTTGTGTTTTCTTTTACTTTATCACGTGTTAGTCCTTCCAGACTGAATATTGTCTTCTTTTATTTAGAGAATGAGAATCAATCTTAGCTTAATTTTGCTGTTGACTCTGCTGATTAAACTTGTTTCTTATTAAATTTTCAGCCTGATCGAGTAACCGAATTCTGTAAACGAAACAAATTGCAATTGATTATAAGAGCCCATGAGTGTGTTATGGATGGGTTTGAACGTTTTGCTCATGGACAATTGATCACTTTATTTTCAGCAACAAATTACTGTGGTATGTATCTTGCACCTTCTAGCTCATTTTAAAATTATGTTTTCCTTTTTTTAGTTTTCTCTTAGACCTTTCCTGCACCAGGTACTGCGAACAATGCAGGGGCGATACTTGTTGTTGGCAGGGGTTTAGTTATCGTGCCAAAGTTAATTCATCCACTTCCACCCCCTGTTAATTCACCTGAGTCCTCCCCTGAACGTGGGGATGCCACATGGATGCAGGTCAGAATTAATCCTTTTCTCATTTTACTTATTTCTTCGTAAGGGTCTGAGGGAAAAATGAGGATTGATCAAGAACTGTAAGTTGTTGGAAATTAGTGAATGCATATTAATTAAAAAATATATATTTCTGTCCCTATTTGATCACCAAATGCCTCGCCATGAGTTATTCTTCTATCTTCTTTTCTGGGATTAAAAATAGGCTAACTTGCAATGGCCTTGGAATTCTGATTATCTGTAGGAGCTTAACATTCAGCGGCCACCTACTCCAACCAGAGGGCGGCCGCAAGCTGCCGGTGATAGGAATTCTCTTGCTTACATATGATACTTGACATGACAGAGCCACCTCAGACTTCTGGATATGTTTGTTTGTAATCAGAAATTTATTTACCAGTTTCAAGGTACATATGGTATAGCCAAGAAGAACAACCAACAGGACATCATGGATACACTTGTGATCAGTTCCCTGGTAATCCATTGTGATTCATCGGTTTTAACTGTAGTTGTGTGCTACCGTGGCTTCAGCTCCTCACTGGGAAGCTGCATAATAGCATTTCAGATCTCAAGCAACATTGCTTCCCAGCCTGATTTGGCGCTCCACTCCATTGTTTTGAGGGAAAGATTGTGATACGGTGGACAATAATCAAGTCTGATGTAGTTGTAATAGCTAATCTGTAATTTTAGTGTACATGGATAGATTGTTCTTTCTTCAGAGTCAGAAGGTTTGCAAATGTTTGCATGCCATGCTACAGCGTGGTGCGATGTTTAAACAGGACAGCCATACAGGTTACCAGATCTGAGTTAGATTGGGCAGAGAGGGATCTGAGCCATTTCATTTGCTCTTTGCAGAGCATGAATGTAAGGGGTTGTGTTGTGAAATATTGAATTTGTTATAGGTATTTGTGCAATAAATTAAGTTTTGCTTAATTCAGTGAATGCTTTGATTTTTAGTGACCTGAGTTACAAATGAATATATTTGGGAGATCAGTTGTCTAAAAGCTACTCCCTCTAGTCACAAATAAGTTTTCGTTCTGGGTTATCTTTTTTTTTTAAAGTGATACAGGTAGATTTTGTCTCCAAATGGGGTTTTATAGAATTATACCTAGTTGTGTTTCATAAATATTGCTTAGTACTAGTCAAAGTCATATTTTGGAGATTTGATATGCGGAATATCACTTAGATGTGTCTATAAATGAAAGTCTGGTTAAATACAACTTTATATAGTTTTTTTGGGACAACTTTATATAGAAATTGAAACTATAATCTGTCATTTATATAGTACTACCTACCTTTCAGGTACTTATAAGGAAGAAGTAAAAGGAACATGGTGTCTATATATGAAAAAAAAACATCAGCCATATCATATGCAGGTGTACTTAGATTGAGAAACAAAAAGTAAAGCATGGAAGGGAGGGTCCAAAACATTTTTTTCCCCCTGAACGAACCATACCTGATGTGTGTTTCTATTAAGAGTTAAATGCATGAGCAGTCCCTAAACTTGTCACGTAGTGTAACTTAGATCCACGAACTTTAAAAATGCATTTCTGAGTCCATAAACTTGTTACGTGGCACACTACTACATGTCCATACCAGCCAGGTGTGCACTTTATGCTGACGTGTCATGCCAATGTGGCATGCATTTTTGTATTTAATCTCAGTTCTCACCTCTTCTCTCTTCTCATCACAGGAATAACCTGGCTATGTTTAGATCCGATTTTTTTTGGATTTTGACACTGTAACATTTTCGTTTTTATTTGACAAATATTGTCTAATCATAGAGTAACTAGACTTAAAAAATTCGTCTCACGATTTACAGACAAACTGTTTTTGTTTTCATTGATATTTAATGTTTTATGCATGTGCCGCAAGATTTGATGTGACGGAAAATCTTGAAAAAATTTTAGTTTTTAGGTGAAGTAAACACGGCCCTGGCGCTACTGCAGCACTGTCGGGTCGACAGAGTGGAGCAAGTACGATTGCAGCCCCCCAAAGTTTCCTTTCGCTCTGAGCAATTCTGCATGCGGCGGCAATCTCAAGCAGGCAATTCGTACCAGTGGTGGGTCACCGTACCATGCATGTCCAACACCAACACCGTATAGCCTTAGTTCACTCAAAAACCAACTAAATGTACAGTTTACCTGTAAACCACGAGATAAATCTTTTAATCTTAGTTACTCTATAATTGGATAATGTTTGTCAAATAAAAACGAAAGTGTTACAGTCCCAAAAACTAAAAAGTTTTCGAAACTAAATAAGACCGTAGTATAGATATGTAAGCTCAGCTCCTATATATTGCATGCATGTGCTGGAGCTGATGAGCATCTTGACGAGCTCTATCTCTGGCACGATCAGCGTGCGCGGCCACGAGGCCAGCAGCTATAGCGTCGATGCAAAGGACGCCGATCGAGTACAGCCAGCACTTTCTTTTCTGATGCCCCCTTGTCAGGTTCGACGTACGATGCCGCCGCGAATGGCACTGCTGCACGTACGGTCGAAGGCGACGACGACGACACATCGAGTCCATGACATGAAGTTGGGATTCAGGATGAGGTCGACCACTAGTGTGTGGGCGACGAGCCCAGTATAATAAGTTGCATGACGATCGACTTCGCGGCGACGTGGAGTGGCGGCTCTGTTTGCTGTGTGAAAAGTTATGACTTTAAATTACGGTTAGTTGATTTATTGTGAGTGAAAAACAATGCTGGCTAGCAGAAAAAATACGACTAATGAGAGAAGCAAACAGAACCGCCAGCGCCCGTACCAGGGGGCAACCCAAGATGCTAGAGAGACAGTAGGAATTCATTCTTGAGACAAGCTAAGTGAGAGAAGAGAATGCAAAGATGATTGTTATGTTGGCGTGACATGCATGCATGTCAGCAAAAAAATATACACGTGGCAGGTAAAATGCATTTTCAAAGTTTATGAACCTAAATGACAACAGTAGGAATTCATTCTTGAGACAAGCTAAGTGAGAGAAGAGAATACAAAGATGATTGTTATGTTGGCGTGACATGCATGCATGTCAGCAAAAAAATATACACGTGGCAGGTAAAATGCATTTTCAAAGTTTATGAACCTAAGTGACAACCCTTGACAAGTTTAGAGATCGCTCATGCATTTAACTCTTCTATTAATATAGTAGAAGAAAAAAAATACAAGTTTATGCCCAAGAAGACCATATAACCCTAAAATATCTATCTCTAATATTTAATTATAAAAATTTCAGTCTCCCAACTTTCTGTCCGCCTCTGCACCTTTCCGGTGTCTGTCCGACTCCACGTCCGTCCGGAAATCCGCCCGTGGCACTAGGTGAAGGAAGAAAAAAAAAGAATAGAAGTTTCTCTAGGATTCTCAATGTAAAATTTTTTCTACACATCAGAGCATGTTGAGAATAAGGAAAGTACAAGGGTCTAGATGCAAAATGTTTGTCTTATTAATTTAATTTTTTTTATTCTTTAAATCGGCTAAAAATTGATAAATACGTAGTAATTCATAGAAAAATCTAAAAATTACAAAACAAATTTTGTTCAGCTCCACATATGTAGATCTATGCAGTAAATAAAAAATATCACAATTTTTAGTATATTCTTTTTTGCTGGAGATGCTTGTCTATGTTTTTTAGTGTAAAATTGATCGGCTGAAAATTGATAAATGCGTAGTAATTCATAGAAAAATCTAAAATTATAAAATAAATTTTGTTCAGCTCCACATATGTAGATCCATGCCGTAAACAAAAAATCATAAATTTTAGTACATTTTTTTTGGAGATGCTTGCCTATGTTTTTTAGTATAAAACTGAAATTGTAGTTATCTTGCTCCAATTATTATGAAAATTTTATGGTAGCCTATTTAATGTGATGCTTGATTTATGGTAAAAGTTTTAGTACTATTTCTGCAGATCTCACTGATTTACTAATTTATCTAAATTTATGCTTGAGAATGCTTCCACTACCTTTGCACGATGTGTTGTTATGTCATATAAACACTTCATACGCCCATGTGTTCATAATCTACATACATTTAACTGATATATCATATTTTATAGGAATCCTAATCTAAATAAAAAATAAAGGTAGCAACAAACTTCTCATGTTTTAATATAATACTAACGTATGTTAAGAGCTAATATTAGAGTAAGATAATGTTTGACTAATTTCTATTATTATTATTAAATAAATATGTCTCCAAGCTACATATTATTGTAAATATTAACTATCTAATACCATAGATGTCATGGTTATTAATAAAATAAATTATGAACTTTAAATTTTATAAAAAGGATAAATATAAATAGATATGTAACATTATGTCATCACTTTTTATGGTCATTTGATGTTTTGCAAAGCACGGGCATGTTTGCTAGTATAGAAAAAACAACGAACCACGTGCCTCAGCAACTAAACAAACTAGCCAACAAAGAAGACCAGCACCGCCGCCGAGCTCTAAGTGTGATTGACAGCCACTAGGCCACCAATGCAAGAAACCACAAACGCTCCTTCGTATCCAAAAATGCCCAATCCTAATCTGTTGCAATGTTTCATAATCTGTTGTGGAACATGTACTTTTAAATGTCATTTTAAAATAGCTGGTCATGACATCTAAAACGCTCACTCATCTTGGTCCTCGCATTTCTTGTTGCAACGTCAATGTGTGTTGAAGCGTGGCTTGTTTAATTAGGAGGTCCCCTGTGTTTGCTTTTTAATATAATGATAATATGTCCTTTGTGTTGGAGAAAAAATGTGTACTTTGTTATGTTTTTAATAAAAATTACTGTTCAACAGAGTATCATCAAAGTCACTCTTTTGTGTATAAATCGAAATGTGGTTAAACACAAGTTTATTGGGGAAAATCTATAATGCAAAAGGGGAAAGAGTCAAAAATATGTACACGAGACATTTAAAAGCCAAAACGGTGCTAAGAAATCACGCACAAAAAGTAAGTGTAGAGAGAATCCAAATCAAAACATGTACACGAGACATTTAAAATCCAAAACGGTGCTAAGAAATCACACACAAAAAGTAAGTGTAGAGAGAATCCAAATCAAAACATGTACACGAGACATTTGAAATCCAAAACAGTGCTAAAAAGTCACACACAAAAAATAAGGGTACAGTACAGAGAATCCAAAATAAAACATGTAGATGAGACATTTGAAATAGGAAAGAGAAGCAAAAGGAGGGGTCAAAGTCCAAATATGTGCACTAAACATTTAAAATCCAAAATGTGATGACAAATAAAAGAGGGGGAAAGAGTCTAAAAGATGTGCACGAGACATTTAAAATCCAAAATATCGCTAAGAAATCACAAAAATGATGTAGATAATAGAAAACAAAACATGTGCATCAGACATCTAAAATAAAAAGTAAAAAAGAGCAAAAACGAGGAGAGTCCATATACATGCATGACGCATGAGACATTTAAATCCAAAAATAGCACGTGGACGAGATATTGAAAATCCAAAAGTGATGACACAACAAAGTTTCAAAACATGTGTACGAGACAACTAAATCCAAAATATTGCTAAGAAATCACACCCAAAAAAATGATTGTAGAGAATGCAGAACAAAACATGTATAGGTGGCATTTTCACTTTACAAAATAAATAAATAAATGAGTCCAGACTTGTGCATGAGACATTTATAATCTAAAAAAATCTGCACAAGATATTTAAATTCCAAGTATTTCAAGAAAAAATGATGTTAGATAATGCAAAACAAGGCCAGTACATGAGACATTTTTAAAAATAAAACAGGGAAAAGGAAAAAAAAACATGTGCATGACACAATAAATCCAAAATATTGCTAAGAAATCATGCCCAAAAGAGAATGCAGAACATAACATGTATAGGTGGCATTTTAAATTTACAAAATAAATTCTAAAAAAAATGAGTCCAAACCTGTGCATGAGACATTTATAATCTAAAAAAAATCTGCACAAGACATTTTAAATTCAAAATACTTCCAAAAAATGATGGTAGGCAATGCAAAACAAAACAGGTACATGAGACATTTTAAAAATAAAACAGGCTGGACAAACAAAATAAATTTTAAAAATGAGTCCAAACTTGTGCATGAGACATTTTAAAAAGTAAAGTAAAATAAAACAGAACAGGCAAAAACTTGTGCATGAGACATTTTAAAAAGTAAAGTAAAATAAAACAGAACAGGCAAAAGAAAAAACCGCTAGAAGGAGGGCTTGAACCTCCGACCTTGTGGTTAACAGCCACACGCTCTAACCAACTGAGCTATTCCAGCATCTGCTGTCTGTGATAACCTTTGTCCTTATATATTATGATTTACACACATCATAACAGAGTGAAACACTGCGTTTCTGAATTTCTCACTGATAAGTAATTCTATGCATCCAGCCATCCAAGCGGTGAGTCTACTTCAACTGTTTGGGTGAAAGAAAAATGAAAAACAGCTTAGCTTCTCGGCTTCTACTTTGGTCACATTTTGTTTTGATAATAAAAAAGAAACCACCTACAGTAATTCCTTCTAGATTGGTCATATAGTTTTTATTCATATGGATTCACCTACGTTTCAGTCTCCACAGACTTTTACTAACAAGCGTGAAGCACATCAAAACTTCGTCATCATATTCATGCACTACCAGATATAAATGAGTCGCAGAGGGTTCTTGTCCAACAAAGTTAACTGACAATCTTTTGAAAATAAAATCCACAGTTTTAACCGAACAAAAAAAAAACAAGAGATGAATCCCAGCTATGTAATGAGGCAGCACCTGCCCATTGATGCAGTGTACTGTGGAATTTTTCTTTGTGGAAACATGATCTATGATTTCTCCCAGTTATGTTTGGATGATCAAATCCGTGTGAACATGAGTAATATTAATTTGGCATGCATCATGAGGTTTGAACCGATGCTTCAAACAAGTTTATCTACCACCATAAAATGGCTACAAAAATTTTTGTACAACAGTACCCAACAACACCTCTTAAAGACTCTCATCTCATCCCTGATTTTACATCTCCATGCCGTCCTGCGCCATATTCTGCAGATCCTCCTCGGTCAACAGTGTTTTCTTGCCACCGCTTCCCGTCTTGTCATATGGCTGTGCCATCCTCCGGAGAAACTGTCGCAGAGCAAGCATTAGAGCATCACTACGACAAGCAAGGTTTGGTCGATGCTGGTGATAGAGCTAAAATGCTAACACTTTGATCCAGTGCCATTGAAGCTGTCTTAGGATAATTCTTATACGTAGGGGGGAAGGAACCTAGTAAGTTGTGAACACTGAACCTGGTACTATAGCTTCTGGATGATAATAAAATTGCTTTGCAAATCGCAATAGCTGAAAGCAACAAAAGCTTCAAGGAACCAGTCAAGGAAAACAAATTTGTAAAGCATACCTCACGAGCTATGTGGAGAGCCATATCAGTGCTCAGATTTAGGTGCGCATCATGCAAATGCGAGAGTATCCACCCAGGCAACTTAGACCGTTTATCATGCCGACTGTATCTGTAAGCAAGAAAGGAATTAACCAAAGGTGAAACTTCACATAAACATCAACACAGCAAGGAAATGAGCACAACAAACGACATTAGGATCATGGAAGTATGGATGCAATTGCTGGAATTCAGATCTAACAATAACTAAAACCAAGCTGTCCGCTAATGGTCCACAAAAACCCAAAATAAAAGGAGTATGATATGCGTAAAGGTCCATAACACATAAGTATCAAACCAAGCAATGGTTATTAAGAGAGTTGTTGGTAAAAAAAACACAGTGACCAAATGCACATTTTTTAGTTGGAAAGTTCACGTTCATGCATAATTTTAAAATTTCATAAGCATGTCACCTCTTGCTGATATTTTAATAGAGGTTTAAACTAAAGCGGCTTGTTTCCAGATATGTATATTGATAATCCACTGAGTAATAAGACGGCACAAGATTGGAGCTGGTTCATCAGCATAAAACTATACATGCGGGTTTCTTCATGCTCAGTTATGCTAGAACTCAGTGTGTCAAGGCAGTAATCAAGTACCTCTTGTCAGCAAATATCATCATCCCATAATCAGCTTTGGAGCGAATCACACGGCCAACACATTGAGCTGCTTGTCTCTGACATTTGAGATTTCAAATTTATTTCAAGAATTTTTGTTAGAAAAATATCTTAACATAAGAGGTGACAATCAAAAGGAGTTATTTTTTTTCCTGAAAGTAATAATGTTATTACCAAAGCATCAAATGTTAGGAAGTCACCCTCCTTTATCTGGAAAGTTTCCCGGAGGTACTCCAACCTAGCAAGCAATATCCTGCAAATCGTATAGAGACAAACAAAGGCAACTATTATGAAATCATTAAGCCACCACAAATTTGCAACTGTGTACATGCATCAAACTACTTATACATACGAAGTAACTATAACATGGCACCGAAATCAAGGCGTAGAGAGGATTGAGGCTAAATGTGAACAGAACTCACCGGCTCAGTGTGTACTGGAAAGGAACACCAAACATGATGACTAATCTGCCATAGTGCCGATCAAAATCAATACCTTCAGCAACTTTGCCCCTGCATTAAGTGTTAGCAAGCGTGAAACTATAGCTTCCAATGGTGACAACAACATTTTTTTTATCTATGTTACATAGTCAGTCACATCACTGAATATTTAACATGGTCAAATATAAAATTTGGAAGGTTGCTTTCAGATTGCAAATAATAAGGTGGACCAACCTGGCAACAGAGAAGAAAATGGCACCTCTTCCACAATCACATGCCTTTCTGTAGTTATCGAGAGCCAATGTTGTCTCAACAACATCTGGTGTTTCAATGAACACTAATTTATGTTGCATGATGTCCTGCAAAACAGTAAAACCAGGTTTTCGTTATTGGAACTAATGTATATGTATCTTATCTGGGCTATAGAAAATTTACAGGTATTTCAGTTTCATAACACAAATGACTAGCATATCTTTGTGGATAACAAAATTAGCACCAATACCTGGCATATCTGTTTATTAGATAACAAAACTGCAGATATGATAGATGTAATTCTTTGTCCAAAGACTAGATAGTATTTATTTAGCACCAAAGATAAGACTTAAAGCAACCTATCCAGTTCCATATGCATGTTGCTGATGTAATAAATAATTCAACAGTGTCTATATGAGTGCGATAGCACTGGTAGATACTTTAAGTCTTAATGCCACTTGAGACTCTTATTATCAATATAGATAGGTGGATGGAAAATTCAGAACATGCAATGAAAATATGGCATTAGATGCTTAGACACCATTTCATATACTTACTATAAACCGATGGTGTTCCAGAGGACCTGCCCCGTTATCTAACAGGTATGGACGATTTATGAACTTGGCTGAGTTGCATAGGTGTTACGCGATTAGACCCATTCCTCGTTGCCACATCTATATTTTATCTGAATTGTAGGGTTTATGAGAGAAAAATATACAAGTGCAAGAAATAACCTGCAGAATTCCCATTTCGTGCCAGCTGTTGACAATGCCATCCATATAGGAATAACTGACAAAAAAGCAAACTATGCCATCTGGAACAGCAGAAGCCATTTCCAGCAAGAGGCGGCCATAATTCCTCACAACACCAGGATCACTACGCATATCGAACTTTGTACTCACAGGTAGCTGATCACTGAAAATGATGGAATGATTGATGTTTACACAAAAGTGTACAATGCTACCAGTAATATGAAATGTTGGAAACAACTAAAGCTGTCATAAAAGCTTAACATAAGTGTCATATGATCCTCAGGAATAAAAAGGTATCATGTATATGCAATACAGTGTTAGCATTTTCAAACCTAAGAATATGTTGGCAATGCTAGCATTTAAAGACTCGGGAATGCTACAGTAAATTTTGAAATATGAAGTTCATGTGGGACCAGCTCATACCTTCCTCGAGTCAAGACCATTGGACAAATACAGTCTCTTGTTAAGGACATTGTGAAGCTTCTGCTTATGACAGGATTAAAATTCAAGAGACGAGGATAAAGATCTATTGGGCTGAGAGTTCCAGAAGTGATCACAACCGTTTCGAAACGATCAAAAACAGGTCTTATTGCGAGTGAAGCATCATGGCAACTCAGCTGCAAAACAGATGAGCTCATTAGTAGCACATTAAAGCAGCAGTGCGGTTATAATTTCACCATGATCATAAAGACTAGTCTGAGTACCTGAATAACAGGGTCACGAATATCAGGCATTCTCTCATCATATGGCTCTATTATAATAGAGAAGCCCCGTGTATATGTTCCAATCAGTGTGGCAAAGTCACATATGGTCTGTATGTGCATGAACTCATCTGTATCAGTTATCTCTAATGTCATCATTAGGGAGTGTAGCCGGTCATAACAAAACCTCAGCATTTTTTGGTCGATTCCAGCCTGGGAATGGATTGAAGCAACAAAGGAAACAGGCATTTCATTCTCAACATTTTCTGTTTCAAGCCGGCCATCAAGAAATCTGACAAGCCTCCGCAAGACAGCAAGAAAGTGTTCAGCCCTCCTTATGTTTCCAGGAACAGCTTCCTTCAGAATATCATCAGGCAAAGCCGGATTTGCGAGCCAGGCATCCGATACTTCATCACAAGAAGCACAATACTGTTAGGTATCTGTAGAAGGCCATAGTTGACAGTGCGAAATGCAGTAATAGTGACAAAAGACAGTGCTTACTTGGTAGATTTCCTCTCTGCGCCAGCCCATCCACCAGTCTGTTGTATTCAGCACGAAGCCTATTGGCATCAGTGGCCTTGAACCTTCCTACCAGATAAAGCAGTTAGCAAGCAAGCTTAATTACCCATCACAAAGTTGGACAGTAGTTTTAAAATAAACAGAATCTATGGTTCGATGATTATTGGTGGCTGAACTTAAGTATATCCAGCAATTGAGACTAGTAGTACCTGTCGATCTCTTGCGAGATGCGCCGCAGGTTTCGCTCAGCTCCTTCCAGCGTCTGCTTGCGGATGCTGACGCTCAACGCCTCTATGCAGACATTGTCGATGTTGTGAGCCTCATCGAAAACTACCACACACTCCTTCTGCATCTCCCTGGACACAATGCTGGCCACCTTGGGGTCGAGCAGGTACTGGTAGCTGTACACGACAACATTGGCGTACTTGACCATCTGCCTGGCAAGGAAGTAAGGGCAGACCCGGCGCTCCCTCCCGAGCGCGCGGAGGTCGGCGAGAGTGTACACCCCAGGCGGCATGAAGGAGGCGAGGTCGCCGGCGGCAGCGGCCCGATCGAACGTCTCGTAGAACTCGCACAGCGGGGTGGATTCCGGGTCGGAGGCGGCCTTCTCGCGGACCCATGACGCCGTGAGGCGTCGGCAGGCGGTGTCGACGGAGTCCCGCGCCGCGGCGGCGGACGCCTGCGGGTGGACGCAGAGGTTCTTGCGGGAGGAGAGGCCGAGCGCGAGGAGGGAGCGGGCGGCGGGCGGCGGGAGGTGGGCGAAGAGGAGGCGGAGCTCGGCGAGCGTCTTCTCCATCTCGTGCACGGTGCGGGTGCAGTAGATGAGGCGGAGCGGGCGGGACGGGTTGGCGAGGGAGTAGGAGGTGATGAGGGAGATGAGCGCCGCCGTCTTGCCCGTGCCCGTGGGCATCTCCAGCAGCGCGTGCCCGCGCGCGTCCAGGGCGCGCTTCAGCTCCCCCATGTACGCGTGCTGCTCCGGGTAGATCGCCGCGTACGGGAAGTGCACCGGCAGGCCATCCAGGTCGAACCGCATCGTGGGGCGGAGGGGAAGAGCAGACGCGGGGCGGGGCGGGGCGGCGCCGGAGTGGGAGGAGGGTTTGATTCGCCGGAGCTGGTGCCCGCGCCGCCGCGGGGATGAGAGCACGTCAGGTGCTCGCTGGAAGGCCCCCGTGCGAGGAGATGCTGGTGGGCTCTCGTGACGAGTATAGGCTTCTGGGTTGGGCCTGCAGGCCTCAACGAAACAGGAGGGAGAAAAAAAAGATCACCGTGCCCAGGCCTTGGATGGCCTCGTGGCATTCAAAAAATGTTTTTTTTAAAAAAAATCAAATATCTTATAATTCAGGATGAGAAATGGAGTACTATGTCCTTCCTCCATCTTAATTATAAGTCATTTTAAGAATTTTGGAAAGTCAAAGCATCTCAAGTTTGATCAAAGTTATAGAAATAATTATAAAGATTTAGAGCCTGTTTGGTGAGCTGTTTTTTTTTTGCCAAATACTTATTTTCAAAATAGCTTCATGAGTGAAGCTGTTTTTCTCTTCCTCTCACAAAGACATAAGTTGGGATGAAGCTGAAAAAAGTAGCTTATTGCAGCTCTCTCTCTCTCTCTCATTTCTCTCTCTCGACTATGCATGAAGTAGTTGGCGAAGCTATTTTGCCAAACATTTTTTCCAAAACAGCTCAACTTCATCTAGAAAGTCACTCATGAAGTTATTTTCTAAAAAAACAGCTTTACTGGTGAAGTTGAGCTATGCAAAGAAGCCCTTATAAAATTTGGTATCATAAGTGTTATTATCCTATTATATAAATTTGGTCAAACTTGAGATGCTTTGATTTTTCAAGATTTTTGGAATGCTTTATAATTTAGGATTGAGGGAGTATTATTTTAATTTTCTTATGCTACGGCAACATTTTTTGTGGAACATTAGTTAATTCCTGAATCCTTCATATACCGACGACCAATGCCATATCTAACAGTGAAATTGTTCCAATGTTGTCAACTTGTCATCGAGCTAGTCTCTTGTCTGCTTGTTCACGAGCATGCAAGTTGCACCATGCAGTTGCATTGTTCACTAGGCAGGCATTTCAGTTCATTCTGTTCATCTGAGGCCTTGTTTTAGTTTCCTACTTGTAAAGATTTTATCTATCACATCGAATGTTTGGACACATACATGAATTATTAAATATAGATAAAAAATAAACTAATTACACAGTTTGATTAGAAATCACGAGATGAATCTTTTAAGCATACTTAGTTCATGATTAACCTTATGTAATTAGTTTTTTTATTAGTATTCGAATTCGATGTGATACCCAAATTTTTTTT
The DNA here is from genome assembly GCF_000003195.3 of Sorghum bicolor. Lineage (NCBI taxonomy): Eukaryota > Viridiplantae > Streptophyta > Magnoliopsida > Poales > Poaceae > Sorghum > Sorghum bicolor. Next base: position 3,934,967 of record NC_012878.2, read on the forward strand.
TACCCCAAAACTAAACAAGGCCCTGAATGTCCGAGATCTCTAGCTAGCAACAACTCTAGCTATGAAGTTTTTAAAGAGGACCAACTTTTGTTTGTTTGTTTTTTTTTTGTTTCCTTTCAGCTTGCGCACAACTGTATGAAAGTCAGTCATATTGGAACTGGACGATGCAAAGTCGAAGGATTTGTTTTTCAGAAAGATATATAATTTTGTTTCAAAAAGAAAAAAATCTGCAGCAGCTGGACGAGGACGACGCCATATTGGATGGAAACTGGTGGGCCAAGGGCCCAAGACGTGAATTGACCTTCAGCCTGCAGAGCTGGTTGAGGCCGCCTGCTTTTTTTCTCCACGATGAAAACCAGCCCAACCATCTCGTTTTTATTCTTTCAGACTTTCGTGCCATGCGTGCATATTTTCTCGTCTTTCGTCTTTCACGTGTCGTCCTCACTGAGGGCTTGTTTAGTTCGTAAAAATTTTCAAGATTTTCAGTCATATTGAATCTTTAGTCGCATGTATGGAGCATTACATATACATAAAAATAAAAACTAATTACACAGTTTATATGTAATTTGTAAGATAAATCTTTTAAACATAGTTACTCTATGATTGGACAATATTTGTCAAATAAAAACGAAAGTGCTACGGTAGCCAAAACCAAAATTTTTACGAACTCTCCTGCTGGGTACTCCGATAGTCCTCTGCAGAGTACCTAGGATTCTAGGAAGGGTCTCAAGGGTGTTTTGTTTCCGGCTCCTAAAATTTAGTCCTGTTATAGTAAATATATTTAAATATTATTTAGAGTATTAAATATAAATTAATTAAAAAACTAATTGTATAGATCGAGATTAGTTTACGAGATAAATCTATTAAGCCTGAGTAGTTCATGATTTGACAATGTAGAATGATGGATTAATTAGATTAATAGATTCGTCTAATGAATTAGTCATAGCTTCTCTAATTAGTTTTATTATTGGTATATGAACACTTGATGTGACATCCTATATGATACCTGAACACCTCCTAAATTTTGTAGTCTCTGAATTCAAACATCCCTCGCTGCTCTGTTACTAGTCAATCAACTGGGAATCTGGAAAGAGAAAAAAAAAACTATGTGCCCACCTTCTAACTAACAGACAGAAATATCTGCTTTGGAGAGAGGTCCTACTCCTACAAAAGGTCAAAGAAGAGTCATGAACTTGGAAACTAGTTGCACAAAATTTTGGTGGCTACAGTGAGTAAAGTGCTCTATGTACAGTTTTTTAATTTTTTGCTTGTCTTTTGTTCCTATATAGGCAGGGCCGTCTATATGTAAACTCGTTTATTTATCAATACTATTAGCACATGTGTGTGCATTTGGTCAAAAAATAATAATTTAAGGCTTCCTTTCCCATTTCTATTTGCATGAATACAATTCAGTTATTCTAGTCCTTACTCAACTTTAAATTTGACAAAATTTGTAGAAAAGAATATCAATATCTATAACATCAATTGCATACGTATCATAAATATTTTTTAAACTTGGTCAAACTAATGACGGTTTAACTTAATAGTACTATAATAGAATTGTATAGTATTTTTCTTCAAAAGGACTGCAAAGTATCTGCCGTAAATTTTGTTAGAAAATTTTAAAAGAGACCTTGCCCTGTTACAAAATTGGGTGCAAAAACCGGATAATAATAACTCGCCAAGGGCCTTACCACTGAGCACCACTTATTATCATTAGAGAGATCCTCATATAATATATCCACACTTCCAAAGCTAGTGTCAACAAACAAATCGAAGGTTGAAATGTATATTCCTAGGAGTAAGTATGAAGTTATGCAATTATGTTAAGTCTGTCATAGTTCGTCAATGAAATTATTTGCTCGTAACTTTGTTTAAATAAGGAGAACATGTCAAATTTTAACAATGCGAAAGACATAATATAAGGTCTTGTTTGGATCCCATGATTTAAAGTTTAGCTGCCTAATAAAGGTAATGGTTAAATTTTAGACTACTTTAGCTCATTTATGTGGTCGAATGAACTGATGACTTTTTAGTAAGGTTGGCTAAACTTTAGACAACACTTTATACTACCTGTTTGGAGACTCAAGATTTGAGAAGTAGTAAAAAATTTAGTGCTAAACTTTAGACCACGTGATTCAAACAGCGTCAAGTTGCTTACAAAGTTCGGTTGGGGATACCAGCCTATGAACCTGTTTAGATTCAGGGATTGTTTAGTTCCTGATTTTTTTGCAAAATGCTACTGTAGCATTTTAGTTTGTATTTGATAATTATTGTCTAATAATAAACTAACTAGATTCAAAACATTTATCTTGCAATTACATGTGAACTATGTAATTAGTTTTTTATCTATATTTAATGCTGTAAGATTTAATGTGACAGAAAATCTTGAACATCTTGCAAAAAATTTCAAGAAGTAAACGGGGCTGTAGAAGTTGCTTCTAGAATCTAAGTAGAGGTCTCAGCAGCCATAGCTTCTAGCTAGCTTTCGGAATCTAGAGACCCAAATAATTCCATGCCTTGTTTAGTTACACCTAAAATTTAAAAAAAATTCAAGATTTTCCGTCACATCAAATCTTGTGGCAAATACACGGAACATTAAATATGGATAAAAAGAACTAATTGTACAATTTGTCTATAATTGGCGAGATAAATCTTTTGAGCCTAGCTAATTCATGATTGAAATTCTTAAATACAAATGAAAATGCTAAAGTACCCCAATCCAAAAAGATTTTGGATCTAAACAAGACTTGCTTAGGGAACCTAGCTTGTACTTGTAGACACAAAGACTTATTTTGCCCCTCCGTTTCTTTGTATCTGCAACAGTCTTTTATAATCTATGATCGATGATAGCCTCACAACTTAGGTTTTATTTATAGGCTGTTTGGTTTCAGGCCAGTGTTGGCCACGCCACAATCACATTCGCCACAGCCGCGGCGGCCAAAAGCTCCGCCACACTTGCCACACTCTGCCACACTCTGCCACACACTAGATGACAAGCACATAAAGCAAAACGACAAGAAAGAAAGTTGTGGCAGCCAAAACGTAAAATGAGAACCAAACAACAACCTTTTCACTATGGCAGCCACAGTTAGGCGTGGCGTGTTTGGGCTGGCAACCAAACACGCCCTTAGTTCACCCCAAAAACCAAAAAGTTTTCAAGATTTTCTGTCACATCGAATCTTGCAGCACATGCATAAAGCATTAAATATAGACGAAAATCTATCCCTAATATTTAAAGATGAAAATTTCAGTCTGCCGGACGTTGTCCGACATGTATATATTCTTCTATCCGTCCGACATGTCCATATAGATATATATAATATCTCTATATAATAGAACATGTCCGTATACAATTCTTCTGTATGTGTCCGCCACTATTCCGTATAGGAATAAGAAATTGTCCAAATCCAAATAGTATTGCATATATTTTATATAAACAGCCCAAAAGATATCAAAGCAAAAAAAAAAACAGAACAGTTTTCTCCAAATCAACGACCAGTGCAACGGCTAGCGGGCCGGTTTCGCCGCCACGTCCCCTGCCAGACAAGCCAGCGCCGGTGAGCGGTCCGATCTTGCCGCCACGTCCATTGCCAGACAGGCCAGCGCCGGCTAGCGAACCAGCCTCGCCGCCACGTCCCCGGCCTACCAAGTCCGCCCCTTGCGACGCAAGCTGGGGCCAGCGCCGGCTAGCGAGCCAACCTCGCCATCACGTCCCCCTACCAGGCAGACCAACGTTGTCTTCTTTATCTACAGATCCATCATTACAAAAAACAATCAGGTACAAGATATATTAATGGATGCAAAGGAGAAAAGAAGAAAAAGAGACAGAGAGTGGTATGCTAAGATGACAAATGAAAAAAAGCAGGAAAGGCTTAAAAGGCTTCGCGAAGCCTACCATGAAAAGAAAAGAAAAAACGAGTCTCTCATCAAATCCACACCTGAATCTACCATCACAGGGCAAGCCCGGCTAATAGTTGGCAATATTATAGATCATGAAGATGACAGGATTGATGCTCGTCAAGATGTATATGCTGGAGATGGCATAGAGGAACTTGAAAACATAAAAAATAGTTTGATGATAAATCTAGAGTTTTATTTTTATGTTACTTTTTTCTCCCGTTGCAACGTACGGGCATATTTGCTAGTAAAAACTAATTATATAATTTACCTGTAAATCGCGAGATGAATTTTTTAACCCTAGTTAGTCTACGATTGGATAATACTTGCCACAAACAAACGAAGCAAAATTAAAAAAAAATTTACATCTAAACAAGGCCTTAATAACTTATAATCTATCTACTGTTTTTAAAAAGAACAATGAGATTCCACGATCCAATCCAGGGGGTATTCGAAGTTCCAAACAACGGCTATTACAATTGGGCCCATTTGTGTCATCATCATCTAGACGACAAAAAGCTGTTTCTTGGAAGCTTCGTCATTTCATTGCTGTTTCAAGATTGGCAGCGATTTTTTTAGGAAGCGAGTACAGCAGCACGAGCGGCATCCAGATGTGACTTGTCTGAGTTGACACTTTGAACGCGCTGCTGTGGCCAGGAGTATTGGGGTGTTGATTGAAGATATTAAAGTTTAGGTAGTTAATGTTTTTATTTGATAATTATTGTCTAATCATAGACTAACTAGGCTTAAAAGATCCGCCTTGCAAATTACAGATAAATTATACAATTAGTTATATTTTTTATTTATATTTAATGTTTCATGCATGTACCGCAAAATTTAATGTATTGAAGAATTTTGAAAAATTTTGGAAACAAGGCCAACAGGACCTCAATCTTTGTACCCAGCCAATGATGAGTGGGTCCCAGCAGAGCTTTTGTGAGGTCGACGTCAAGTCAAATGGTACCGTGACATTTGCATGTGTAGTAGTACGTAGGAGTACTATTCATAGGCAGGAAGGGGCATGGAAAGTGCGGCACCGATTGTGAAAGTTGTGCCGGTTGTGGTGTTTGTCCATGCTCGATTGTGACTTGTGACCCACCGATCGATCTGTCCATTTCAATCTCCAACGGATAAACATGATGTATGGTTTTGTAGGCATGTTTGAAAAAACTAGAGTTAGTTATTAACTAGGAAAAAATAGTTAAATTTGATCAGGTAATTGGCTAATAACTAGTTAGAGATCTTGTTAATAAATTAACCCACCTATTAGCCCCTGTTTGAAAGCTAAGGCTAATTTTGTCTAACAATATTAGCTAGTTAGCAATTAGCACTTAGTATCCAAATATGTCCTAAGTATGAAGCGCTCGACTATAGAGAGCTGCAGAGCTTAAACACCTAACAACTAACTAATGATGGTGATATAGTTTTGAGTTCAAATACTAATTACGTATATTGTTATTTTATTATATGTGGCTCATTTATTTCTTCATGTCATAGTTTCTGTTGTCCCGACCCCTTTCTTATTTAGGGCTTGTTTGGTTCAAACTCTGGCCTAGAATGCTTTGGTCGAGCAAATCCATCCCACCGGCCTTGTTTAGTTCCAAATTTTTTTTGCAAAATAGGAATAGTAGCACTTTTGTTTGTATTTGACAAATATTGTCTAATTATGGACTAACTAGGCTCAAAAGATTCGTCTCGTCAATTCCGACCAAACTGTGTAATTAGTTTTTATTTTCATCTATATTTAATACTCCATACATACGTCTAAAGATTTGATGTGACGGGAAATCTGAAAAATTTTGCAAAATTTTTAGGGAACTAAACAAGGCCCCAGTAGACATTCAAAAATCGGACTTTTGAGATGGATGTCTTGGTTAGACACCTTTGCTAGTCTCGAAGCAAACACACATTTAGTAGGTGGTGGATTTGAAAACATCATAATTCATAAGAGGTGCTTCTTTGATGGCTGTCATATGTATTGTAATAGGTTGCCCACGTAACGTGAAGAAAATAAGTTTAGTCTAGTTTAGTGGGGATATATATGATTTATTTAAAAAATATTTCTTGAGAAATTGGTTTAATTTCTCCCATTTTTTTGGTTTAAATTCTAGTCCAGCGTACGATCCTATAAAACTACTTAAGAGATTATTCTACTAGGCAAGACAAACGTACTAAACCATCCAAGAATCCAGTGTTTGGTTCGTTTCACTGTAACGTTAACGTAAATGGATTAGTTCAAATCTCTCTCCCGCCAGTAATGCCGCCAGCTTTATTTTATTTCCGTTTGCGTTACGGAGGACACAACCAAACAGTTCGAATATTAGTTCTTCCATCTATGAAAAAGTGAGATAACTCCCTTTTTTATACAAAAAGATAACATTCACTCTGTTCCGAAACCAACAAACGTAATTTTTTTAATAAAAGAAAGTCAAATAAAAGATTCCGACGACCTTAAATTTCTAATACATTAATTTATTGTTGTTTGCTAAAGAATCAATAACATTTTTTGAAAATACAAATTTATTAACAGAAGTTTTATGCCCTAAACCTATATATAGTTCAAATAATTATTACTCAAAATTTATAAAGTTTGATTTTGATTTTTTTCTCGTACTAATTACTCTTATCATTTCGGGATGTGGAGAGTATATATTCTTTTTGTCGATTGTTAGTCAAAGCGCCATCTGATATACTATATTCTAATGGACACATATTTTTAGGCCGTGTTTACTTTCCAAACGAAAAATTTTTATGACACTATAGCACTTTCGTTTGTTTATAGTGATTATTGTCTAATTATAGACTAACTAGACTTAAAACATTTGTTTCGTAAATTTCGACCAAACTGTACAATTAGTTTTTATTTTCATATATATTTAATATTCCATGCATGCGTCTAAAGATTCGATATGATGGTAAATCTTGAAAAATTTTGGGTTTTAGGGTAGAAGTAAATAAGGCCTTAGTGCGAAGAAGTAAAAGTTTATGGGCGCAAATTGGCCATATTCTCCACTTGGCGATAATCTAGTTTCCGTTTGATATTTGATATGATAATGGAAAGCGCCAAGCAGCAGCAGCAGCAGCATTTGTTCTTTGCCCACTTCCCTCCCTCAGTCCAGCGGAACAGCGGCGCGAGGATTCTTCCTCTCCCCGGCCGAAAGCCGCCACACGCCGCGCCGCGCCGCGCCGCGACCGTCCGTCCGGCCGCCGCCCCTGCTGGACTCAGGTGAGAGACCTACCCTCCGCAAGTCCTCCCCTTTCCCATTACTCCAACCTCCGTTTGCCATCTACTACTTGTGTGGATGCGCGCCGCGCGGCTGTTTGATTTCTTTCTTTCTTTCTTTCTTTCTTTCCATCGTTGACTTCGATCCTCGCGCTCAACCAACGCATTGCGCGATCTCACCTGCGCCCCTGAATCTGGCCCGTACTGCCGCCCAGATTCGCCCGCCGCCGCCGCCGCATGGTTCCTTCTTCTCACGGTTGCATTTGTTTGCTTGCTCTGCGCAAAGCCAAAAGCTTGCGCAGCCATTAGATGGCGATCTTGCTGTTTACTTGTATCTCACATGGGGGTGATGGGGTGCTGTGTGTGTGAGGGTGGGGAGGATAGTTGCTTAGCAGCCGGAAACGTGGAACATGGCCCATATGTTCCTCGTTCGTTCTAGGAACATTCACGTTTCCATTTTCTGACAACATTTACGTTGCCATAGTACCAAAAACATTTATAAAGTATTGCTCCGTTCCCGGCTGCTATGGATAGATGCATAGAGTTTCCTATATATTCCACATATACATACATACTCAGCAGTCAGCAATGCTTATCTCCTCGCCTTCCTTATCACTTATAAGTAGCCAGTAGGACAGTAGCTTGTGTGTGTGGATGGTTGGCCCTGGCTGTCTGTCAAAAAAAACAAATGCTGGTACAGACGTACAGTGGCTTCTAACGAAGTGTATATATTAAGGTGGGAGGAGATACTACCTGTCGATGTAATCTGGTCATCCATTTACTTCTTCTTTTTGCCACCACAAAGCATGACTTTATCAGTTGTTTGACCAAATGGCAGCTGAAAAATAAGGAGCACATTGCTGTGTTGTGTTGTGTTTGCCGTGTTTGTTCAGGAAAGTGTACAGTCAAAATCACATTCTTCTCCTTCTTCTTGCTCCTTTACAGCTGAGTTGTGCCAGTCTGCCAGATGGATAGGCTCGACGGTTCTGCCCGCCTCATGCTCGTTTCCGATCTTGACCAGACGATGGTGCGTGTTTCAGTTCAGACCTTGGTTTAATTTTCCAGATTCAGTATGAGCTGGATCATATTTTCAGTTGTGTGTACGGTGTACCTGATCATCAGTTCTCAAACTTACGGATTATTTATTTACTTACTCGCAGATTGATCATCAGGATCGAGAGAACCTGTCCTTGCTTAGGTTCGAGGCGCTGTGGGAGGCCGAGTTCTCCCAAGATTCTCTCCTGGTCTTCTCGACTGGAAGAACGCCGATCAGTTACAAGGGCTTGCGTAAAGATAAGCCTCTGATCACACCAGACATCACTATCATGTCTGTGGGAACCGTGATAGCATACGGTGAAGAGATGATCCGCGACGTTGGCTGGGAGGAGTATCTGAACAATAAATGGGACAGGGCTATTGTCGTTGAGGAGACAGCTAGGTTCCCTCAGCTAAAGCCTCAGGCATGTCCAGTTGCTTTGCTACAACCATTTCTTTTGCTGGTTATTAGTCCTATTTTGATGCCTGAACTAGAAATGTGTATTTTCCTTTTTATCTATGGATGCAGCCAGAGAGGAACCAGGGTCCCCATAAGGTTAGTTTCTTCGTTGACAAGCAGGGTGCTCAAGAAGTAATGGATCATCTCCCGCAGAAGTTGGAGAAACGTGGGGTAAGGCACATGCATGCCTTCTAGATTTCTCATTCAGTTTTCCACATTTTTTTAATGCTGGAGCAGCACTTATTGGCATATTTTGTTCTGACTTTCTGCTTCCTTAACTGTGATTAGCTAGATGTGAAAATAGTCTACAGCAGCGGTGAGGCCCTTGATGTTCTACCACAAGGTGCAGGCAAGGGCCAGGCCCTTATGTACTTGTTAAATAAGCTCAATTCATACGAGAAACCACCAAAGAATACTCTTGTTTGTGGCGACTCTGGAAACGATGCAGAACTATTCAGTGTCCCATCTGTACATGGAGTCATGGTCAGTGATTCAGTGCACAACGAGTTCCCTTGAAACTGTCAACTGAAGTTCATTGGTGACAATGGCTACTCTGATAAGCTTACCAAAGTGTTTTCATATCATGTTCAGGTTTGCAATGCCCAAGAGGAGCTGCTTCAGTGGTATGAAGAAAATGCAAGGGACAATCCTAAGATAATTCATGCAACTGAGAGATGTGCTGCCGGTATCATGCAAGCTATTGGACACTTCAAACTAGGACCCAATGTTTCTGCAAGAGATCTTGAGTTCCCTTATCTAAAGGCAGACACCGCTAAGCCTGCAGATGTGGTGGTGAAGTTCTATGTTCTCTATGAGAAGTGGCGGAGGGGTGACCTTCCAAATTCATCATCAGTTATGCAGTACATGAAAAGCATTACTGTAAGTACTTCCTATTTTCAGTTCTAAGAGTAACTTGGTTTTTGTTTGTAAATGTCCACTATTTTTTATCATGATCACTTTCATACAGTGGACAACAGCAAAGTAATTACACATTTCAGAGATCTATTTGTCTTTTTTCTCTCTTCAGAAGTTATTCGAGATCAAATCATACAACTAGTCTTTTGTCTGAGAAAATACACATTTTGCTTCCTTAAATAGTCAAATTCGATTATTTGAAGTTTCTTTAACATAATCTTTTATTTTATTATGTAGCATCTGAATGGTACAATTATTCATCCTTCTGGATCGGAGCGTTCTCTTCATGCATCTATTGATGCTCTAAGTTCTTGCTATGGGGACAAACAAAGCACCAAGTTCTGGGTATGGGTGGACAGACTAGTTACATCGCCAATTGGTACAAGTAACTGGTTGGTGAGGTTTGACAACTGGGAAATGGAAGGTCTGCCCTCAGCGCTTCACATGATAAATTGATTGTGGTTCTTAATCCATGACAGTAGTTGCCACTTCTTTCATGTATCTTCATGGCATGTTTTATACTTTAATTTATCATACCATGTCTCTATTTTCCTTGTTTTTTTATCCTTGAATGGTCTGCGCTTCAGTATTTCATTTGCTTTTATTCGAGCTTCAGTGTTAATGCTCCTACTATTTCTCAGGTGCTGTTCGGTATTGCTGCCGCACTACTCTTTTGCTGAATATCAAGGTAAATTCTCCCGTTCTGCTGTTGCTTAGTTTTGTGCACCTGTATATATAGTGTATGTTTTAATTATTTCTATCTGCTTCAACTCAGCCTGAGACTCCAGAGGGCTTGGAGCTGACACACATCCACAAGACCTGGGTTGAAGGACACTCTGCAGGGAGCGAACACACGTTCATCTTGTAGGTTAATTAGTCACTTGTGAAGCACAGATAGTCATAACACATATTTTGTTCCAAGTCCAGATAGAATCAAAATGTACTTCCAGACCGTCTCGATGCTCGCTAATTCCATGTACAAGAAAATATGTTCTATGATCCCTTCTCATGAATTTCATGAGATTCATAAATTAGTTGAAGCTCTTGCCTCAAATTTGTCTGTGGATTTTCCCATGATTCAGTAATGTGACCTCTTACCTCTCTGTTGCTGAGTCCTTATGGACAATTAACTATGATACCTGGAAAAAAAAGAAAGAAGAGCTGTGTGCAAATTTGCCTAACCTGGTCCATGGTCATTCCCAGAAGTTGCAGCTTCATTTGTCTGTAATTCTTATCAGCTTGGTCCATGACCATGTCCATGTCCATGTGCCCAAATTACTGCGTCGCGCAATCGCTGTCAATGGTAGCCTTAATTCCTCCAGGCACAAGTCATATTCACCTTCTCTTCTTCATTCTGAACATAAAACAAGACCTGGCCACTGGTTGACCGAAGGGTAGGTGAAGAATACACGAGGAGCACATTTCTGTTGTTTGCCATGTTCATTCAGGGAACCCAACAGCAGAAGCACCCAACATTCCCTGCCAGAAGTCTTGGCAAGAGCTTCAATGGAGAAGCTCGACGCTTCAGCCCGCCTCATGATCGTCTCGGATCTTGATCAGACCATGGTGCGCAAACCTTCCATTTCTGATGAATCCAGACCATGCTGTGTTCTTCAATGTTTTGGATCATTTACATGCAGGTTGATCATGATGATCCAGAAGACTTGTCCTTGCTCAGTTTTGAGGCGCTCTGGGAGGCCGAGTTCTCCCATGATTCTCTTCTGATCTTCTCAACCGGGAGATCGCCTATCAGCTACAATGATTTGAGGAAAAACAAGCCTCTGATCACTCCCGACATCACCATCATGTCTGTGGGGACTGTGATAGCTTATGGCACCGACATGGTTCGCGATTCTGACTGGGAGGAGCATTTGAACAGGAACTGGGACCGAGATATCGTCGTCGAGGAGGCGGCAAAGTTCCCTCAGCTGAAGCCTGAGGCAGGTTTCTATCTCGTTGCATGCATGATCATGTTCGCCTTTTGTTTTGTGCTAGATGCTGAGCTGAATCCTCTGTACGGATACAGCCAGAGAAGGATCAGGGTCCCCATAAGGTTACATTTTTGGTTGACAAGCAAGGTGCTCAGGAAGTAATGCATGCTCTTCCTCACAACTTGAAGAAACGTGGGGTAAAATCATTTTTCTTACATTAATATTTCTTTTGAGAATGAACAGGCACCGACAGTGTCTGTTTCTATTGATATAGCAGAAAATACCTTTTCTTATATTAATACTACTGAGGCATTCGCCAGTAGAGCTTTGTTTTAAATTTTCAGCTTCTTTTTTTCTGTGAACAGATACATGTAAAAATAATCTTCAGCTACGGTGTGCTTATTGATGTGGTGCCGCAAGGTGCAGGAAAGGGGCAGGCTCTTCAGTATTTGCTGAACAAGTTCACTTTACAGAGGAAAGCACCCAACAATATTCTTGTTTGTGGTGACTCCGGAAATGATGCAGAATTATTCAGTGTCCCATCAGTCCATGGCGTTATGGTCAGTAATTCGCAGAAGAGCTACTTAAGCTCTAGGATAAAGTTCATTAGTGAAGATGTTGCAATCATCCTTTTGAAACCATGTTCAGGTCAGCAATGCCCAAGAGGAGCTTCTTCAATGGCGCGAAGAAAATGCCATGTGCAATCCCAAGATAATTCATTCCACTAAGAGATGTGCAGCCGGTGTCATGCAAGCTATTGGACACTTCAAACTAGGACCCAATGTTTCTCCTAGGGATCTTGAACTCCCTCATCCAAAGTTAAGTATCATCAATCCTGCAGATTTGGTGGTCAAGTTCTACGTTATCTACGAGAAGTGGCGGAGGGGCGAAGTTGAAAAGTCCTCATCAGTAATACAGTACTTGAAAAGCATTGCTGTAAGTACTCCCCTTGTTTAATTTCTTAGAGTAACCTGGTTTTTAGGTTCATTGGCATCATTCTTTTCATATCTGTAAGCTCTTTGTGAAGTAGACAATTCAAGTTGGAGTGTGCAGAAGGTAACAATACCTGATCATATTGTACTCTTGATTTGTTCGACAAAATGTGCCTTTTTCCTCCTCATATCTTCATTTCTCTCATAATGTCTTACAAGTAATATCTGATCGATTTGTACTAGTAATTTGTTGTCTGACAAAACGTGCATTTTCCTGCCTCATTGTTTCTTGTGCTTTCTTTAAACTTTAAGCTGATGATTTTTCTTAATTTTTTTAGCATTTGAATGGAACAATTATTCGTCCTTGTGGATTGGAGCATTCTCTTCATGCATCCATTGATGCACTGCGTTCATGCTATGGTGACAAAAAAGGCAAGAAGTTCCGGGCATGGGTGGACAGACTTGTTACATCACCGATGGCGATGGGTACAAGTAACTGGTTGGTTAAGTTTGACAACTGGGAAATGGAAGGTATGTCCCCATGCATAGCTCTTCTCATGATGAACTGATTTCAGTACTTTCGAAATTTGTATATTTGTTCGCTTCAGCTTCAGTGGTTAGTATTCATTTTAATAATTTCAGGAGATGCTCGGTATTGCTGCCACACAACTTTTCTGCTGAATATGAAGGTAAAATCTCTCGATCCTACTGGGATCCTCTACAGTCCTGCAGTTACATGAATTTGTGTTCATCTGAAAAATTCATAGCTTATGTTGTTACTATCTGCCTCAACTGACAGTCAGACACTCCTGAGGGATTGGAGCTGGTACATATCGACAAGTCCTGGCTTGAAGGACACTCTGCAGCAATTGAGCACGCATTCATCTTATAAATCACTTTGTCAGTTGGCAACGTGCACATGGCAATTAACTCTCAAGAAGGAGGTTTGGATGCTACCGGAAAAACCGTATATCAACAAATCGTTCAAGGATTCTATCTGGTTAAGTTCATGAGATCCATAATAAAATAATCTGAAGATTTCTTTCAATGATCTTGCCTCAAATTTCTGTTTAGATTCTCACATCAGTCGTCTCCTGCCTCTGCTTTTACATATACTAGGAAATATGCCCGTGCGTTGTAACGGGACGTACATATTCAGAGAATTGACCATAGCATCATATATTTAAAAATAGCTACCATAATAATATCTCAATCAAGCAATTTATACTTCAGAGAATTAACGTAGCATCATACATTTTAAAAATAACTGTCACAATCATAGCTCAATCAAGAAGGTTTGCGATTTAGTTATAAAAAAATGTTGGTACCATGTTAATAATCTATCCTCTATTTGATTCTTTGCATATACATGACAGTTTTGCAGACCTTGGCGTAGATATGATGGGCCTGCATGTCAGCCAGTTTAAATTTGGTGATTCATTTAGAAATAATGGTGATCAATTTTTTTGGTACTTACCCTGTCGTCAGCCAGTTTGCTTTCCCCGATTCCGGTTGCAGACTTGCTGACCTTGGCGTAGATATGAAGGGCCCGCGCGTGCTCCCAGGCCCAAAACTAAAAGGCCGAAGCCCAAAACGAGAAGCCTTTATCTCCTCCGTCCTCCACCGGAGTGACCGATTCTGTTTCAGTAGCCTCTATCTCCTTCGTCCTCTAGCTCGCTAGCCCGCCGCCCTCCACCATCTCCGGCAAAGGGCCGTCCTCCTGTCCTCCATCCCCTGGCTTAGCACTCTAGATCGGCACCCGTGCGCCTTCCTCTCGCTCCTCTCTTGTTCGAGTGCCGCCAGTTGTGCCCCCGCCTCGTGCTCATCTCCGGCGGCCGTGCGTGCAGACCTTCTTCCGTGTTGTGGTTGTGCTTCTCTCGTCCTGTGTCCTTGACGTGGCGCAAATCTGGCGAGGGGCACCTGTGGCTGAGATCTAGTGAGAGGGCACTGCGGTCGCGACAGCACGGAGAAGCACGGCTGCCTCGCTGCCCTCGACCCCGGTCTCGTCGTCTTCCCCATTAACCCGGCTGAAGAGGTGGCCCCAAGCTGTGCCGCCCCTGGCTGGCATGCACGGAAGTCCTGGTCGTGTGCCCGGTGGGAGGCGACGGCGTGGGCTGGCCGGTGAGCGCAGAGGCGGCGTGGTGGTGGACGGTAAAGGTATAAATATAAATTTGCTCTTCTTGTTTGTGGAAATTTATGAATCCATGTTAGGTTGTCTGATCTTGTCTCTGGTTGTCTCGATTTATATCTAGATTTGGTCTTCTTATTTTTTTTGGAAATTTATGAATCCATGTTCTAGTGCCTTTTCCTCTGTATTTGAATTTGGTTTTAGATGTCTTTGGACTTGATGCGGATTCAAGTGACGAAGAGCAAGCCTGCACTGGATGCATCCGTATTAGAAATCGTCTAGGGTGCCGAGTTTTAAACGGAAACTGAAGAGCTGGTGAAGGGTGCAAACACGGTGGAGAAAAGAACACGGAGAAGAGGCCAGACGAAAATATTTGCTCTTCTTATTTTTTGGAAATTTACGAATCCATGTTCTAGTGCCTTCTCCTCTGTATTTGGATTTGGTTTTAGATGTCTTTGGACTTGATGCGGATTCTTAAGTGACGAAGAGCTAGGCACTGGATGCATCCGTATTAGAAATCGTCTAGGGTGCAGAGTTCTGAACGAAAACTGAAGAGCTGGTGAAGGGGGCATACACGGTGAGGAAAAACACGGAGAGGAGGACGGACGAAAATTTTGCTAGACGAAAACAGAGGCTGAAATTTTGCCTCTTTAGTATTAGGTATAGGTATATATAGATGAGAGCTGCAAAAGAAAGAAAATCAGAAGAAATGTAAAGAATGTTGTCACTAGAACACTATTTTGACCAAATATACTCAAGAATATTTTTATAACTTGGAGACCTAATACATATTTGAATATTTTTATAGTTTGATAGATATTTGTAACATCAATCAGTCGAGCGTGGAAGACCATACCAAGAAGTCATCCAGAAGACCCCGTGAAAACAACTCGCGCCAAAAGATAATGCAAAAGGAATATGCAAGGAGAATAAAGGATGTGCCAGTATTATTAAGGCTAATTATTAAGCTAGGACAATTATTAAGGCTGGTCTGAAAAGTTAAGGCTGAAATTACTGTTGGCTGATTTATTGTGAGAGAAAAACACTGCTGGCTGGCAAAAAAAGTACGACTGAAAAGAAAAGAGAACATAGGTGTACAAGCAACAGTGAAAGCAAATTAATTATTCTAGACGCTCCAAAATGTTTGTTGAGCGGCTATAAAAGAAGAAGCCAAACGCATGCATTTTGGCACGATAAGAGGAGGATGATGAGTATTAAAAGAAGAATATTTTTATAATGATTGGAGAAGCGATTGATGTATCTATGGTCGGTGGGCCCAGAACACAAGAAGCGATGAGAGACGATAGGAGTAAGGCGATGGGAGACGATAGGTGTGTCTATAGTAGGTGGGTCATATGTGTCACGTCGCCTCCCATCGCCTCTCATCGCCTCCGAAAGTGAGGGGATTAGAACCCCATATAGAGGAGTGGTAATTCCTTTTTTTAGTTCTTTTTTAAAATAAAGGGTAAAAGGGTAAATGCGTAATTGTAAAAGGAGTAGTATAGTTAGATGAATAATTGAAGTAATATAGTTAGATGAGATTCTAGTTAGACTAATATTTTATTTCTAGGGCTCAGTTTAAGGTAGATTCATATACGACAAGTATTGATATCATTTATATTTTATTTTATTTTGATTTTTTATTGTATATTTGTCGCAACTTTTGACTGTAGAGGGAAGAGGGAATAGGTCACTATGTCTATTTTTTTTTTATTTTCGTTTTTTTCCTATTGACTTATGAGTTATTTCAGAATCATTTCAGAATCTAAATATTACCAATCAAAATACATCCTTGCCTTCTCGGTAATGGTATGGGAAACATCAATCAAAGTACGTGTGTGACAGAAAACAGATCCCGAAAATGTTGTCACCGCATACAGAATAGCTAGAAGAAGAAGGGTGCTCACATACTTTTCTAAAAGCCTTAATCAATTATTGCCTCTCATTTGAAATATAAAAAAGTTCCATTTCAGCATGACGGGGAAAAGTTAAAATAAAAAAATCTTCATAAAAAACAATCTTTCATATATGCAGCAGAGAAGCTTCATGTTGTGCATAGCCTTCTGTCATCATTTCACCTCCCTCTTACAGGCAACATTTTGGTCTGTGCAACCATGATGTCTTCCGAACACTTGTTATATTGCAATCAGAAACTATGTTTCTGGAAGTGTCAAACCAGTAGCATATGCACAGAAAATAATCATCTCGTCATCTTCACCAATAATATGTCTACGCTCAGTGTCCAAGAATAACCACTGACAACCAATGTCCACCAATTGGTCTGCACTGTAATTTTTCGAGGGAAAGGTAAAAGTTCGATTAGCAAAGCCAGAAGTGAAAAAAAAGCTCCTAATCCATATCATTACCTATTATCCAAAGTCCATCCAGTAAAACCAACAGACTGCTGGTTTTATAACCACTTCACAGCTAGTTGCAAACTCCATGTATATACTTAGCAAGAAAAGAGTGACCAGTGTCCAGTGTACCCAACCTGATCTCTCTGGTGTAGGCTCATCCTTTTCCAGTCCGCACACGTTCTGAGCACAAACCTCAATGCGATCAGTTAGTGAATTCTTGACCTCATAGATACAGATGAATGGAGGTGCCACCACAACATCTGCACAATTGCATGATGCCACACATTAGTTTGATTGCTTTATTCAGCAAAGAAACAAGCAGGAAAGTGGCATAGAATTTCTTAGATAATTCTCTCTACAATATGTGTTTCCAACCCCCCACTAAGTCCTAGTTATAATTGGGAGCCCATGAGCGGAATCCCATCTAAACTGCCATAGAATAAATTATTCCTTATAGTTGGACTATAATTTTCCATTTGGCCCGAACACGGTGGGCCGGCCCAAGCACGGCACGGCAAAGCACGGCCCAAGCACGGCCCGGCCCACCTCGCGTAGTGCCCGTGCCTGGCACGGCCCGGCCATAGTGCCGTGCCTGGGCCGCGATTTCGGCCCACAGTGCCAGCCCAGGCACGACACGGCTAAACAGGCCGGCACGGCTGCGGCACGGCTCGGCCGATAATAGCCGTTGGATCGCATCCTTGCCATCCATCCGACTGTTCATTTCGCCAGTGGGAGGAGTCGGCTATATAAGCCTTGGCGTCGTTGAGAGGGTGAGCAACCCTAACCCTAGTTCATTAGCCACCCTTTCCGCCGCGACTCAGCTCTCTCGGTCTCTCCAGTCTCCCCTCTCGACTCTCGTCTCCACTGCGACTGCAACGATTCTCGTCTTCTTCTCCTCTTCCGGTGGCGTCCTGAGTCACCGGTGGCCGGCACTGGCACACGACTCGCCATGGATCTCCCCTCTTCTTGACCTCGCACCGTCGATGTAGCCTCGCTCTCTCGTTGTCATCCTCCACGTCTTCTTCTCTGTCGTCCTCACTCGATCTGGCTTCTCTGGTGCTCCGGATTTGATTCCGTTGAGGAATCGGGGACATCGACGTCGCCGGCGATTCTGGTGCTCCAGCTTCATAGGTAAGCTAACCCTAACCCTAACTTTCTAACCCTAGGTCCCTATTCCTAGATCTAGATCTTTACTAACTTCTTAGTCTTTGCTTGTTTTGTGTAGCCGTCGAGGAACCAGGGCACCGATGATTGACGATGCCGGGCTACGAAGAGGATACCGTTGAGGTCGACGCAAACGAAGAGAGGCGGCTGTGCGGGTTGGCCGGAGATGATGACGAGGACGACCTGCGCGAGGACGCCGAAGAGTTGTTCGGCCATCACGCTGGTGCTCCCATTGACGTTGGCGACGACGATGGTCAAGAGGGCAGAGCAGGAAACGAGGAAGAAGGTGAGGAGGATGAGAACAGCGCCAAGCGCTCTCGTCCCTCTACCTCGGCTGTCTGGCTTGATTTCAAGAAGATCTTCAAAACCGTCAAAGGTAAGAAGGTAAGGTATGCTGCTAAGTGCATCCATTGCTCTAAGCAGTATTCTGCTCTCTCTAGCGGTGGAACTGGTCACCTCACCCGGCATAGGGACAAATGTCCAAGAAGGCGTGAGAAAACTCGTATGTCTCAATCTCAAATTTCTTTTAATCCTGATGGTAGTTTGCGTAACTGGGAGTACTGTCCTCTTCGTGCTCGTACTGAACTTGTTAGATTTCTTGCTAGGGCAGATGTTTCTATTCGTATTGGTGAATCTGATGCTTTTGAAGACTATATTAGAAGTGCTCATAATCCTGCATATGTTCTTGTCTCTAGGCAAACCACCGCTAGAGACATGGTTAAATATTTTAGTGAAAAGAAGGCTAAGCTTGTTGAGTCTTTATCCTCTTGTGCTGTTAATTGTGTGTGCTTGACCTCTGATATTTGGTCTGGTAATGCCAAAGAGGATTATCTGTCTGTTGTTGCTCATTACGTTAACTCTGATTGGCAATTAGAGAAGAGGGTGCTTGGTCTTGTGCTGATTGATGTGTCCCACAGTGGACAAAACATTGCTGACCGTGTTGCTTTTGTGCTATCTGAATATGGTCTGACTGAAAAGGTGTTTGCTGTTACTCTTGATAATGCTTCGTCTAATGCTTCTGCCATGCGTCTACTTAGGTCTTTGCTTTCTAAATATCTTGGTTTTGAGGTTAATGATGATCCTAATGAATCTGATGATGCACAATCTACTGTTTCTGCTGTTAATTCAATGTTTTTGCATCAACGCTGTGCATGCCATATTATCAACCTGATAGTTAAGGAGGCCCTTGAGTACCTTAATCCTTTGATTGAAACATTTAGAACTGCAATATCATTTTTAAACTCCTCTAATCAAAGAATTGTTGCATATAAAAGCTACTGCATTGCCACTGGTATTAGGCCCAGAAAGTTTCAGCTAGACATGGAGGTGAGGTGGAATTCTACCTATCTGATGCTTAAACATTTGTTTCCTCATAAGATTCCATTCACTACTTTCATGCATGCTCATTATCCTAGAGGTGAAGGTTCTCCATTCCTTTTAACTGATGAGCATTGGGCAATTGCAGAGAAGGTGCTTAATTTTCTTGAACTGTTTTATGATTCTACAGTTGCTTTGTCTGGTGTGTACTATCCTACATCTCCACTTATGATTCATTTTCTTGTTAAGATTGCTATACACTTGAAGAAATATGCTAATGACACTCACCTAAGACCTGTGATTCAACCTATGATTGACAAATATAATAAATATTGGAGAAATATTCCTCTGCTTTACTCTTTTGCATTTATCTTGGACCCTAGAGCTAAAATGAAAGGTTTTCTTAGAGTTTTAAGGAGGCTGCAGAACCTTACAGATACAGAGTATACCACTTACCAGCTAGCAGTTAGAGCTCGACTAACTGATGTTTATAACAAGTATGAGGCTAAATATGGAGCTGTTAGGTTGAGGAGGCCTGATGTCCCTCCTAACCTGTCTGGTAAGAAAAGATCTGCTTGGGATGAAATCTATGATGATGATGAAAGTGGTGTGTCAGCAAGTGGTATTGGTTTCCATCCTCTCTCTGCAACTCTTAATCTTTCTAGAGATACATCTGCTACTTCTCTGTTGCATGCAGCAAGTTCTTCTGCTTCTAATGCTTCTGAACTGATTTCCTACTTGGACTGTGACACAGTTAGCCAATTAAATGATGATTTTAACTTGTTGAACTGGTGGCATCAGCATAAACTCACTTATCCAGTTCTGTCTATCATGGCTAAAGATATTCTAACTGTTCCTGTGTCTACCATATCTTCAGAATCTACTTTTAGTATGACTGGCAGGATCATCGAGGAGCGACGGAGAAAGTTGAAGTCAGAGATGGTGGAGATGCTCACCTGCATCAAGGATTGGGAGGCGGCAGAGGCAAGGCAGCAACACAATGTGGAGGACAAGGAGCTTGAAGAAGCATTTGAAGAACTATATCTTGATTAGTTGCATTGATGATCATTTATGTAATTGGTTTGTAATATTGTGGTCATGGACTTTGTTGTAAGGACAATGAACTTTGAACTCTCTGAGCCGGGCTGCACTCTTTTTCCCTGTCTAGGGTTTCTCACAAGGGTGAGTTTTACCTAGACAGGTTTTTAATGAGGCAGCCATTGCACTAAGGCTCATAATAAACTTTTATTTTGTTATCTCTTGCTTTGTCTTCACTTTTCTAAGTTTAACTTGATGTTTTGTATTATAGTGCTCGTGCCGGCACTAGCACTGCAGTGCCGTCGTGCCCAGTGGCACGGCACGGCACGCCTAAGGGCTTATAGTGCCGTGCCTGGGCCTGTACTTCGGCACGTCGGCACTAAGTGGCACGGCACGGTTAAGTCGTCGTGCCGCGTAGTGCCGTGCCGTGCCTAGTCGTGCTAGTGCCAGTGCCGTGCCGGGCGGCCCGTTTGGCCAACTATAAGTTGCACTTGCAGAACCTGAGAAGTAGAACACTGACATGTCTTGAGAAGTAGAACAGTGACATGCTGATTAATAGATCAATTGCAGTGTGTAGCATTACGAATGATTCGGACATCTTACATGGACAACATAGATGATTAGTGCAAAGATATACACCTAAAAGCACATGTTCATAAGTATCTCTACCATTTAGGGATCATCATTAAGTAAACATTTTCACTAAGATTGGACTGAGAGCTGACCTGAAAACTGTTGTGGCAGCACCAAAGGTTTTTACGGAACAAAATTGTGTGCAACAAAAATATATATGATTAATAAAATTAAATATTTCTGAAAAAAAATCAACAAAACATTTTATGAATGGATATTCAACAGACATTAGGAAGCAAAAATTTGATCTCTTTCCTAGAACTCGCATTCACATCGCATAGGGAGAACGGAGGTGGCTTGAGAAAAACTCACAACGCATAGATCTGCCCACTGCGGAGCAGCTCGACCAGAATTTCCAGATCCCCAGCCTGCCAATGCGAATCACGTACCACGGGCCACGGCCATCAGGAGCGCAAGGAGTAGGTTCCTGTCTTTGCTGCACCATCTCGCAGGTCTCCAAATATCCTAAGACGAGAAGGCGGGGACGATGAGGGCAGAGGGCAAGCGGGTCCACGTGACCTTGCAACACCACCCACACCTCGGCGGCGATGGAGGCTGCATGATGTCGGCAGCTGTGGCTCGCGGAGACTACGAGTGGTAGTGGCCGCCCTCGGAAACGGCGCAACGGCGGCGAACTGCGCGGGCGACAGCTTGCGAGAGCGGGAGATGCGGAGAGAGGGAAACCCACCGAGCACCGACGACCGAGGGCGAGGGCGGCCGCCGCAGCGAGCAAGGACGAGGGCAGGGCGGCGGCGGCATGCGAGAGCGAGGGAGAGTGCAGGGTGGAGGCTGCAGCTAGGGCAGGATAGGGCCCTCGTGTTGCCTCCTTCGCCCCTTCGATGTGGGGGCTGAGTGGCTGACCCCTTCGGCATCGAGTTGTGCTCGGGCCAGCGGCGGGGTCGCAAATGAGAAGGCAGACCATATTACCCTTTGACAAATAAAATGAACAAAACTAGTTATTTTACTGAGGCGATAGGAAGCGATTTCAACCATTGTAAAAGGTCTCACCCGTGGCACTACGTATAAAAATAGTTATGAACTAAAAGAAAGCAATGATTTTCGAAGAGAAGCTACTTACATTCCTTTTAGGGAACACCAAGCACTTAGGCTCCTTTGGAAGCAAAGGGGAGCAAAACCTAGGGATAGAAAACCCCCCACTAAGAACTAGAATGATAATTAAAATGATATCCCCATGGATTACCCTAGAAAAAGGTCTAGGATCCCATATAGATTGGAGTTTCCAAATTAGGTCTTAGTACAAATATGGAAGAATTACCTTACAAGCCTCATGTGATCACAAACAACTCCTTTATTTTATATATTATTACAATGGTGGACTAGACTAAAGGTGAGGAAAGTGGAGCAACAGTGTAGGGTGCTTCTTCTCATCTCATAGAGGTATGTGTAAAAGGAGGTTATAATCCTCATGGTCATACCGAATGCATGCGCCTGGCTTCTTGTATAGTCGCTCCAGGAGCATTAATTCTAGAGCGTTTTGAACTATTTGCCTTCAATGTTGTCTGGACATATGGATGGTGTTTCACTGTTTAATAATTGTCCTAAGGCCTTGTTTAGTTCTCAGAAAATTTTGCAAAATTTTTCAGATTCTCCGTCACATCGAATCTTTAGACGCATGCATGGAGTATTAAATATAGACGAAAATAAAAACTAATTACACAGTTTGGTCGAAATTGACGAGACGAATCTTTTGAGTCTAATTAGTCTATGATTGGACAATATTTGTCAAATACAAACGAAAGTGCTACAGTGTCCATTTTGCAAAATTTTTTGGAACTAAACAAGGCCTAAGCTATAGTGGCTCATCCATTATTGCCCTTGCACATTTCTTTTGCATTGTCTTTGGTGTGGATTGCTTTCACGTGACCTTTTGGATGACTCCTTATGTTGAGGTGGAGTATTTTTCAATGCGATGCCTCTAAGAAAGGGCATAACATCTATAGTTGACGCCATCATAGACCAGATCATCGAAGTAGGTTTTTTAACCGAAGAAAAAACACCATTTGATGGAGGCTTCACTACAATGCCTCAACATAGGATGTGACGACACCAATTGTGTTACCATTCTAGGCATAGCCGAGTCGAGCAAGACTTTCACACAAACTTTTCCACCACCAAAAGGCACCCCCACCAAGCAAAAGGCAAAGGGTTACCACACAACCCCACTAAACTATCCACCAACAAGCGGATTGGAACCAAATGCTAATACACCATGACTAATCACGGTGAGATACCTCTATGAGGCCATTGCTGCCACACCGCGAGGACCAAGACATTGCTCGGCAAGACTTCTCGATAACTTATTATTAGATAGATCATTGAATTTATTTTTATAATAAATTTATTTGGAGATTCAAAATTGTTACACGTATTCTCGATAACTTAGTTACATATGGCACAAAAACACGGAGGGTTGGGGTGTGTGTATGGGGGTGGTGGTGGTGGTGAGGGTTTATGTTCATTTGCGTTGCACAGATACACTGACATGAACCTGAGTTGAATTCAGTGGAACAAAATTTAAGTCTCAGATAATTCATTCATCACAAGATATATATGTAGGGGATGTTTGGTTGAAAGTGTTAAATTTAACATGTATTGTAGCATTTTCGTTTTATTTGATAATTAGTATCCAATCATGGATTAATTATACTCAAAAGGTTCGTCTCATAAATTATTCCCTAACTATATTTTTAGTTCTATAAATAATATATATTTAGTACTCCTGTCTAAACATTCGATCCGATGAAAGTTAAAAAAATGAGTGAAAACCAAACATGGCCTTATTATATTTGGATTCTTTGAAGAACTCATGGACACGCACAAAAGTTTGCAACGCGTTCTGACTTCTGAGACGAGATGATGATGTCAGGTGCCTGACGTCATGAAATGGCACGCAGTGCAGGAGGCCGAGCAATGTTCCCCGACCCCATCCCCATCTTCTACGTCTACCTGGCCACCTGGGGATGCCCCATCCATGGCGAGAGCGGCGGGCCGGCGGCTACTACGTACTGGCTACCAGTCACGAGTGAGCTAGTATCCATGCGCAATGCAAGCCTCCCAGAAGAGCCTGTTGCTCTCGGCCGTATATATGGCCGGGTCCGCCCTTCTCCGCCGCCGCCACCGCCTGCGGCCGCGCGCAGCCACCACAACCGACACCGTACCGGCACCGTCCGCAGCGTCCTGGACCATCCGGCGGCGCCACCAGGGGACGCACATCCTGCTGTCGACTTCGTCTTCGTCTTCGTTCTCGTCACCCTCCACGGCCACGTCGTCGTCTGCGGCGCCACGGCCGTCGTCGTCGTCGTCGACGACGACGGGGACGCGGTTACTATTACTACTGCCACCACCGGCGCCGCTGCAGGACTCGGCGTCGTCCTCGGCGTAGCCAGCTGCCACCCCTACTGTGGGGGCCGACACGGGGGCGTCGGACTCCGAGTCGCCGGTGGCTTCTTGCGGCGCGGCGGCGGCGGCGGGTGGCGCCGGCGCGGGAGCAGGAGAAGCAAGCTCCAGGCTGGGTATGGGCTGAGGTGTGCAGTTGTCCATGGCGCCGCGGAACGCCGGAATGACGACGCCGGTGATGCGGGCTGCGGAAACAGTAATATTTAAAGGAAAAAAAAGTGCGCGTCTCCGTCACTCCATGTCGGATTTGGACTGTAGCTCGAAGTTTCGTCAGTATTTCTAAACTCTATAGAGCTTAGGTTTAAGCAGCTTTTGAAGGTGGACGGTGTTTTTTTGATCTTTTCTTACTAGAGTGTATATATTTTCAATTTTCTTCACAAAAAGGTTAGGGTTTTGGAGGCATGTGTCGGCTGATGTGTAAAGCCTAAAGCAAGGCCATTTAACTTTGCGTGCATTATTTAGTAAAGGAAAGGCAGCTTTTCTCTAAGCTGGATAGATATGCTTATGCCTCATTACATACATGTTGTGTTAGAAGGAATATAATTATTGCTTTTTTTTGAGTCATGGGCTCATAGGGTAGGCTTAGACGAACTAACCATGCGTTTAATCAAATTGATCTAGGTTTCCAAAGAAACTATACATATATATTTTATACTTGAGTCGAGGAAAATGATGAATCCAAACTTGCAAATGAAAACTTGTAGTAAATGGCCACGGGAATGTAGGGGTGTGGGTTCATTGTAGGGGTGTTGAGGAAGACATAGTCTATATATCACCCTCACGTATATAAATAACGTCAAACTTCATGCCCTTCATTTTGAGCAGTGAGTGTGACAAGACACAAGTCATCACTCCCAGCGGTGATCTCATCGTTAATGTCCTCCATAGCGCCCCCGTGGATGGTTGGAGCCACATCAACTGAGGCATCACGCTACACATGAGGGAGGCAATTGATGGAACGAGCTAGTAGGGGGAAGAGGGGGACATCGAAATGGCGAATGGGGAGCCATTGGTTTGGATCTATGTTATATCGTGTGGGTTCGCATGAGTGCATGAACGATGTATTAGTGTAGAGTGTAGGGATGAGACAAGGCTGGTGAGCATGGTTTAGAAGTCTGAGGTCACACTCGAGGAGGCAATTTGGTTGAGTAGGTTAAAGGTGGTGGCAAAGGCGCTAGAGGTGTGACGACCGGGAAACAAGGTGGAACGAAAGTGGACGGTGGCAATGAGGAGGTGTTTATGCTACAATGGCAACCATAGGAGGGGAGAGGCTGGGACTAGGAGGACAACAACACATGGTGCGCCTAGAGATAAAGCTAATTGGAGGAATATGTGGTAGGAGGGGCTGTAATGATGTCATTAGGATTGAAAGTAGAGTTGGGGCACACCATGTTGATGGTGTACCTAGCAGAGGACATGTCGATTTGTGGCATGTGGAGCAAAAGGGGAGAAGGGGTGGAGGCATTTGTCAATGGAAAATATACACACATATTTTTTGTTTCAAGCAAGTTATCCGCAAAGAGGGGGTTGTCGCGCCTTAGGGGCACGAATTGTCTGCCACCGAGGTTGTCCACATGTAGGTGGTTGTCGCATCTTAGGGGAGTTGTCTCTCGGCAAGCTAACGTTGTAGCTCAGGTTAGTAGTAACTCCTAAGGGCTCCTGGTCAGTATTGAAGTCATTGTTACTTTGTAGCTTCCCGACAACTATGAGCACATTGTGCATGGAGGCACGTACTACAAAGGATCTAGACCGTTACTTGCAATATTGGCACAAAAGGACACAATGCTAAGGCAACTAGGAAACATGATGACTAGCGGAGCAGTAATTGGAAGTCCCAAAGGAGATCTTGAAAGGACACACCTGATTTGTCAGCTTCGACGAACTTGACATATTTGGTGGCGACAAGTGGCACGAGGCATGGCTCGATAAGCTAGGGGATAGCATGGAGCTCCATTGCTTATGGCGGGAGCGGGACAATGTGCTCATTGTGTGCACAGAGGGTAGAGGTGCAACAACAATGGTGTAGATCAAGGTGGTAGCGAGCAATGACTTCCACCTCGGCTTAGGGGTTTAACTGCAGCCATTTCCATACACAATAACTCAAAATCACAAAAGAAAGGAAATTTGACGTGAATAAAAAAAGCTCAAAATAAAAAACAAATGATAACGAAAGCTTTGTGTGTGTGTGTTCATGTCTTCAGCACACGTAAGTAGAGTTTTTTTAATCATTTGTCAAATGGATCACACCTTTTTTTCAAAGAAAAAAATGGACAAGCACCAAAGGTGTTATGTTAATAGAACGTGACGTGTGAGATAAATCGATATCTGCAGTGACTAGCTAGCGACTTTATCGCAAAAGTTACATGAAAAAGAAGCCGCAGTGCTTGTCTGCCGCTGTTTTGCTTCATATACGGTCTTTTTTTTTACCTTCTACGTTATCTCGGTCTACATGCATATATATGGTTGCGTCCACGCATTTTCTCCATCACCTCCGATCCTTTATCCTTTTCGATGGCTTCTAAGTGTGCACGTTCGGGCACTAGCACCGGTCGGAAAGGACCTGTTGCCCCGATTCTTGAGCCGGTGCTGCCTTTCCGGGACTAAAGGCCCACCCTTTAGTCATGGTTCGGGAATCGGGGCTAAAGCACCCCCTTTAACACCAACCGGTCCTACCAGGATCGCCATGTTGCAGGACCCTTTAACATCGGTTGGTATTACCAACCGGTTTTAAAGAGTTACTTTTTTTTTCTTTTTTTCAGTTTATTTCTTTAGTTCTTTTTATTGTTTTTATATAATAATAATAGGTTTGTTAATATATATTTTATGCTGATATAATAATATATATATTACACGCATATTAAACATATATAAATGGAAATTGTAGGCTTAGCTTTATAATTAAGCTTTGCCTATAATAAAATGAATAGACCACATCAATAATTAAATAGATGGATATGTAAAAAGCTTTATATATAGTTTTATAAGTACAAAATTCGTAACACATATATACATAGAGTTTTTTTTTCCAATCTATAAAACCGATACAAATGATCATCGTTGTTTGGAATAAGAGTTTCATTGCCGTTGAAGTGAAACTCGTCGTTTGGATTGATCACTTGCTCGCGGAGAAATCCTGCTACCGTCTCTTAAATAGGTTTGATGCGGTCTTTTTGCATGACCTTTACCCTCAACCATTCCGTCTTCAATTTGAAATAAAATAAAAAAGGTATTAGTTATCTAAGTTATTCAATATAATTTAGGAGATAATAAAAAGAGACATGTAACGTACTCTGAGCGTCTCTATGGGTGTTTGATTGACTTGTACCATCATGAATTTGCACACGTAATATGCACATAGTTTGTTCCCTCCTTCTTGTCTTAAACACCACCGTACGATATATATAAAAAAGATTCACGACCACGACAATAAGAAAGCTAAAAGTTATCGAAAGTTTGCTAGCTAGTACAACTTACTTGTGGATGAATTATATTAAGCGACGCTTTACAACCAATGAGATGTTCACGGTCAATAAATCTTTCCCAAACCCTACACACAGCCATTGCGGATCGTCAACTAATAATTGCAGAGTCATATCATGATATTCTTCTAGCTGAGATCGACATTACGTACCTTTAAATAATATTTACAATTTATTGGTAATTTTCTTGTGGTTTTCTTATTGAGTCATAGATTATCAAACCGGTGCTAAAGGGCTCTTTAGCCCCGGGCCGCAAAAAGGCCGAAGTTTTTGGCGATTTTGGGCATCGACTAATGCCTCATTTTGTAGTAGTGCTAGAACCATCTGAGATCTGGACGCTTGCATTTGCATGCGTGCAAACAACCATCTCACCCAATCTTTTTTATCTTATCTCATCGAATATTTAAACACATACATTAAGCATTAAAGAGGTGTTTAGTTCTCCTTTTTTCTCAAAATATTTTGGGTTTTGGTCTATCATTTTATATGATAGAACTAAACACCATGCAAATTTTTTAGCAAAAAGTTGATTATTCTCTATTTTCAATTTTGGACTTAAGAGACTAAAAAACCCCAAAAAGAGCCTCGGGAGGCTTTCATGAGGACAATAAATTCTGTATTTTGGATCAAACTAAATATGACCCTAAAATTTTGGCATTTTGAATTTTATCATTTCAAAATAGTTGGTATTTTGTATTTTTTTTGAACTAAACAGCCTGATAAAAACAAGACTAGTTACACAATTTATATGTATTTGCGAGTCGAATCTTTTAAGTTTAATTAGTTCATAAATAAACATTAATTGATATAATTATAAATGTGTTACATAATTCAAAACTTCTCTTTTCGCGAACTGAATAAGGCCAGTCTAGAAAGGAATATTATACGCCCACACATGACTACAATACACTCTTTCTGTTTCAAAAACAATTACACATGTGTCAATCCTTTTTTTTTAAAAATGATTAATACAATCTATAAAAAATACTAATACTATGATATGAAATAAGCATTATTAGATTAATCAGAGAATATACCATTTTTCTCCAAAACAACACATAAGCATATACACTATATATACACACCTCAAACAAAGTGTTGGGTACCATAAAATGGATACCCAAAATCAAAGAAATAAAAATCGTAAAAAGGAGATAAGGCAAAGCATCCGAGATCACCAGGGCTCGGGCGCGGGTTCCGTCTCACCCGACCCCTTGGCCTTAGACGCAAGCTCCGGCTCGCCCGACCCCTTGGCCTCAGACGCAAGCTCCGGCTCGCCCGACCCCTTGGCCTTGGGCGCAAGTTCCGCCTCGCCCGACCCCTCTTGGGCTCGGGCGCAAACACCGCTGAAGGGTCGAGATGGCAGACTAGAGGGGGGGTGAATAGTCCTTTCTAAAAATTAATACGCCGGCTAACCGAAACAAATGCGGAATTAAAACTATCGGTCTAGCCAAGACTACACCCCTCTATCTAAGTTCTCTAGCACCTTGTAAAAGATCCTAAACAAGCAAACAAGGTGCCACCTTAGCAAGAGCTCACCTAATCAAATCTAGGAGCAAGGTCACACAAACCTATGCAACTAGTACTTTACAAACCGGGGGAGTTCCTACACAAACTAGTGAGGCAAAGCACACAAAGCCTAAGCTCGCTAGCAAGCTCAATAACAAGGCAACTAATGCCAAATTAGAGAGCGCAACTTACTTAGCTACACAAACTAAGCAATGTGACTAACAAGGTTACACAAACCAAATTAGTCACGCAAGGGAACTACTTCTAGCTACACAAGCAAGAAGGTAACTAGCAAGCTACACAAGCTAACTAATTACAAGAGCAACTACACAAGCACAAGTATATGAATGTAAACACAAGCTTGTGTTAGGGACTTGAAAACCAATTGGGAAGAACAATGTTGACACGATGATTTTCTCCCGAGGTTCACTTGGTTGCCACCAAGCTACGTCCCCGTTGAGACAAGCTCCAAGGTTGCCGCCGGTCCTCTTGCTAGTGGTGACCCGCAAGTCACACTCTCCCACGTGGAGTGCTTACCACAAGCTCTAGCACTTGACCCGGCCGGACCACTTGTCGCTCTTCACGTCTCGCTCAACTAGAGTTGCTCTTCGCGATCCCCGCGGGGTGAGCACCGTACCCCTCACAATCTCTTTTCCGGAGCACCGCACAATCTCCTTGCGTGCTTCGACGGAGTCACAAGCCACCAAGTCGTCTAGGAGGTGGCAACCTCCAAGAGTAACAAGCACCACCGGCTTGCAACACGAACACCTAGTGCCACTCGATGCAATCTCTCAATGCAACGCACTAGAATCACTCACTCACACAATCGGATGATTATTATCAAGCATATGTGAGTTAGAGGCTTTACTAGCACTCCCCAAGCATGGACACTAAGTCCCAAGGGTGCTCAGCATCGGCCAAGGCCGGTCACCACTTCTATTTATAGCCCCAAGGGCTAAACTAGCCGTTGCTCCTTCACTAGGCAAAACCCGAGGGCACCGGACGCTCACAGGGAGGCACTGGACGCTCAATACCCAGCGTCCGGTGCTCAGCTGACCGCCACGTGTCACTAGCCATTTGAAGTCGACCGCTGCCGCCAACGGCTACTGCGCACGCGCGCCTGCACAGCACCATCGGACGCTCTACTGCGTCACACCGGACGCGTCCGGTGCACACCGGACCCGTGCGCAGAGAGCTCCGTAAACTCGCATGGTCACCGGACGCACCCTGAGCGTCCGGTGCTCACCGGACTCGTGCGCAGAGAGGGAGGGTCGGACGCTGACCACCGGACTCACTCCGGTGCGTCCGGTGCACACCTGCGCCACAGACACCACACCGGACGCTCTGGACCAGCGTCCGGTGCTGCCAACACCAGCGTTCGATGAGTGCCCGCAACTTCTCCAAATTTCCCACCGGCGCAATAGAAAATATGCACTTAATTTTCTCAAAAGCGTCGAATCCTAGGAACACCACCTCCTTTGTAAAGTGTGCCAACACCAACAAGTGTACACCACCATGTGCAAGTGTGTTAGTATTTTTATAAACATTTTCCCAAAGGAGTTAGCCTCTCAAACTTGCCACGCCACTCGATCCTAACACGTATGCAAAGTTAGATCGCTCAAGTGGCACTAGATGACCGATATGCAAACAAGTTTGCCCCTCTTGATAGTACGGCGATTTATCCTAAATCCGGTCATAAACTTCGCTACACACCTATGACCGGTGAAATGGAAATGCCCTAGGTTATACCTTTGCCTTGCGTATTCCATTCCATCTCCTCCAATGTTGATACAACACATGCATCAACCAATCACCAAATGATATGATCCACTTCATATCATCACGTGACCGTATTGGTTCATCGATCTTGACCTCACTTGTACTTCACCGTTGCCTTGGTCCATCGGCGCCAAGTCTTGCTCAAGCTTCACCGTCACACGCGGTCCCTCGCTAAGCCTCTGACTTGCCCTTCACTCTTGCAACCGGTCCATCGAGCCAAGCCTCATCTTGATCTTCTCCACCTTGGTCACATGACTCCATGTCATGTCTCATATGCAATGAGCTCCTCCATCATCACATTATCACCTGTGGACTAATCTCCTGTGTATTTCATATAAACACTATTAGTCTACCTAAATTGTCACTCCATTACCAAAACCAAACAAGGACCTTTCAACCGCCTCACCCGAGTCCTCATCTAGGAGCCAGACTTCCCACGAACGATGGCCGTACTCTCGACGTGACATTCGCTATGACCTCCACGTCGTGCCAGGGCATGGCAGCGACTATTTCAACCACCCCGGCACTGTGAAACCTTACCTCTTTCACTGTGAAGTACCGCCTCACAGTAAAAGAGGCATGGGGGAGATTAACAAGTGTCATTTTGGCTGTCTTCTCCTACTGTTACAGGACATGCAGCAATATCACCTATCCGACCCCCACGATCTCAACAGGACTCGGCAACCCTCCACAGGAGCAACCATGCTGTCAGCCATACCCCAAGGACGGGATGGGCAAGCTTCTACAGGATCGGAACTGTGGCTTTACCATGTACCAGAAGAAGATCACCGGTCAACACATGTAAAAACCTTGTGTCCCCTTATGACTATAAAAGGAGAGCCAGGGCACACATCCAAGAACACGCTCACAACACTAGAACTTAAGGCAAGACCACGCACACTCCAGAGTAGCAAATAGCGCTCTGTCCACCACACAAAGTCAAGATCTGGGACTTAGCCTTCTCTCGCAACCTGCTTGTATACTCCTACTACAAGCACTTTCGGGTGCAAGGCAATACAGACCCCCAATCTCACACTGGACGTAGGGCATCTTCAGCCCGAACCAGTATAATTCTATGTGTTCCACTTGCATCACCATCCGGGTTTAGGTAGACGCGCAGACTCGTTACTCGTTAGTGCCTAGACGATGAGTCTAGACGCCGACACCAAGAATGGTAATTTTTTATATTTACTATACATAATTTGAGCAATTGTATTTGTGTAAACACTTTATCTTATTATTAAGTACAACATGAAAGATTTGAAAGATGAGTCAAACTTTCTTAAATCTGCCTAAATTTTATAGAAAATGGTATCGACATTTATGTCCCTAACATCTTATAACTACTTTAATAATATTTTTTTAGTCTTACGTGTCCCCCCTCTCTCTTTTAGCGGGTTAGTTCTTTCCTAAGTACACCGGTCTAGCTCCACCGTTAAAGCCGGTGCTCTGTGTTAGTGTGTTTGGCCGTTAGCCTATGGCATCTCGCCGCGGGTTTTGACGTGCTTGTACTCAGACTCCTATTTCCCTTAAAGCAACACGTGCTAAGGCACGCTTTCAAAAAAAAATTAATTGTCTTTTCAGAAAGTGAGAATTTCATACTATACGCCTTTAGAAAGTGTGAATTTTATAATCAACGTATTGTTTAGTTTCTCCCAAAAACTAAAATTTTTTTAAGATTCTCCATCACATCGAATCTTTAGATGTATATATAGAATATTAAATATAGACAAAAATAAAAACTAATTATACAGTTTACATTACGAGATAAATCTTTTAAACCTATTTAGTCTATAATTAAATAATATTTATTAAATATAAATAAAAATACTATATTAACCATCTTTGATGAACTAAGGCCTTGTTTAGTTCACCCCAAATACCAAAAAGTTTTCAAGATTTTCCGTCATATCGAATCTTGCGGCACGTGCATAAAACATTAAATATAGACGAAAACAAAAACTAATTGCACAGTTTAACTGTAAATCGCGAGACGAATAATCTTTTGATCCTAATTAGTTTATGATTGGATAATATTTATCACAAACAAACGAAAATACTACGATAGCGAAATAAAAAAATTTCACAGGCCTAAACAACGCGCAACGGCAGGGCCAAAGTGGGTACGGTCGGTGGCGTTCTTCTAGAAGCCTAAGGTTTTGTCAGAGTTGAGGGAGTCGCGGCAGCACATGGCACATGCACGCGAACCAGATGCTGCGTGCGCGCACGATGAAAGCGTGTGCTATCTCTATCCGTAGCTGCTGCGGCCCACCGTTTTTTTTTATAGAAAAAAAGGGAAACGAAAAGTCTGGGGTGTGCCGCTGTCCTGAGTGCTACTGCCTGCGGCGCCCGCATCTCACCAAAAACCAAAATCTTTTCAAGATTTTCCGTTACATTAAATCTTACGCCACATGCATGAAATATTAAATATAAACAAAAATAAAAACTAATTGCACAGTTTACCTATAAATCACGAGATGAATCTTTTAAACCTAATTACTCAAATAATGTCTGTCAAATAAAAACAAAAGTGCTACACGGAACTAAACAAGGCCCATGTCACGTCGGGAGCAGCGACCAGCGAGGTCGCACAGGCGGGCGCCGGGCAGGGCTGCAGGGTCACCCGTTTCGCAAACCGGCATCTCCTTCGCTTTCGGGGTTTTTTTTCACGATCGAGAAGAATCGTTTTTTTAATGAAATACGGTGGAGGGCTCTCCCCCTCCAATCGTGTTTTTTTAAGATCAGTTCCTAAAAGAAAACCAAGCACCCTCGACACGACCATCACATTCCTATCATTAAGATGACCCGAAAACATACTTGGATCATCGTATTTGGCACCTGAGGGGTCTTGTTTAGTTCCTAAAATATTTTATAAAATGACCAATATTCTCCGTCACATCGAATCTTACAGCATATGTATGAATCATTAAATATATATAAAAGAAATAATTAATTATACAGTTTAACCGAAAACATTTTTTTACAAGAACCGAAAACATTGGGTGGAGGGTTTTCACAACAATGCCTCCAACAAAAGACGCGCGTGACACCACCAGTTGTGTTACCATAATTAAGCATGAGCAGAGCCGAGCAAGGTTTTCACACACCGACCAAGCCATTGCTAGGCATGACTTTGTCGCCGTCGCTCTGGAGCTGCCTCTGGGCTAGCCATGCATCGCTGGCCACCGCCCACCACTGCACAGGTCATCAAAGCTAGCAAAGAATAACACACAAAGTTTTGCTTCACACGGCTGCAGGTACCCCCTGGGACGCCAGAGCGGCCCTAGCTAGCTAGTCAGCTCCATGCTGTAGCCACAGAACGGCGCTCGTTCGAGCTAGTCCACGCCGCCGTCTCTCACAACAGGGCGACTTTGGCCAAGCAACCACTACAAAATAAAGGTCAAGATCGTTGGGTCGCCGGCCGGCCGCCTGTGTCCACCAGCCGGATGGAGAGTGACGCAGGGCACGTGCACCTGGAACAAGACAAGTTGTATGCATATCGATTGTTGACGACAATTTTTAAGGGTTGACAAAGTTGTCGTAAACAACATGCTCCTATATAGTCCTATATATGACCCGAGCGGACATTTGAGCATGTTCGTTGATTTGAAAAGTACGGCTGAAAAGAGAAGCACGAACAGACTTGACGCCATGCATGTAGCATTAATTGACCGGATCGATTGTGCTGAGAAAATTATGGACAGGTTTTGAGTTCCGTTTTTGTCAATTTGTTTTGCGAGGCCTGTTTGTTTAGGCTGAATTCCGGACCGAAAGAATGCTTTCTGCTGATGGTTTGTCATATAAGGCCAGTCTCAATGGATAGTTTCATGACACAGTTACCAAAACTATAATAACCGAGCCATAGAAGTTTTATGGGGATGAAACTCCTCTCTCATCTGATGAAACTCTTTCATTTAATGACCCTGTCAAGTCAGCAATTTTACTTATGTGGCACTCTATTTAATATGCATGACACTCTCATGAAACATGCATTGAGACTGGCCTAAAAATAGAGTAACCTTTCTGACTGAATCGATTCCGGCAGTCGATTTCGTGCCAACCGAACGTTGTCTAACTTGGACAAGATTTAAAGTTTGAGGTAATTCAACCAGCACAGGATGTATATGCATGTGTCATATTTGGATTCTTGAAGAACTCATATGGACAAAGCTTTGCAAATTAAAGCATTCTGATGACACAAGATGCATGATGTCAAATACCTGACGTACGTCATGAAATGGCACGCAGGCGCAGCGTAGGAGAGACCAGGCCAAGCAATGTTC
This sequence comes from Sorghum bicolor, assembly GCF_000003195.3. Classification (NCBI taxonomy): domain Eukaryota; kingdom Viridiplantae; phylum Streptophyta; class Magnoliopsida; order Poales; family Poaceae; genus Sorghum; species Sorghum bicolor. The sequence continues at coordinate 3,970,467 of NC_012878.2, forward strand.
GTTCGGTTCCCCGACCGGCCCCATATTCTACATCTACCTTGAGATGCCCCATCCATGGCGGGCGGCGGTGTCCGGCGCGGCGGCTACTACTGTGTCTACCAGTCACGAGCCAGCTAGTATCCATGCGCAATGCAAGCCTCCCAGAAGAGCTTGTTGCTCTCGGCCGTATGGCCGGGTCCGGCCACAACAGCCGCCGCCGTCGCCTGCGGCCGCGCGCAGCCATCTCCCGCACCGGCACCGATCGCCGCGTCCTGGACCGTCCGGCGCCACCACGGGACGCACATGCCGCTGTCGACTTCGTTCTCGTCACCCTCCATGGCTACGTCGTCGTCGTCCGCACCACGGCCATCGTCGTCGTCGTCGTCGTTAACGCTAGCAGCAGGAGTGCGACTATCGTTGCCACCGGCGGCGCCGCTGCAGGACTCGGCGTCGTCCTCCGCGTAGTAGCATTCTGCTTCTGCCACCGAGGGACGACGGTCCCCTACTGTGGGGCCGGCCGACACAGTGGCGTCGGACTCGGAGTCGCCGGTGGCTTCTTGCGGCGCTGCGGCGGGTGGCGCCGGCGCGGGAGCAGGAGGCGCAGGCTCCGCGTTGGGCATAGGCGCCTGATGTGTGCAGTCGTCGTCCATGGCGGGATGACGACGCCACGTTGCCACGACGGGGGGCGCGGCTGCGAAAAAAACAGTAGTCAGCAGCAATATTTAAAGGAAGTAGTAGCGTGTCCGTGTCAGATTTGGACTGTAATTCGATGTTTCGTCTGCATCACTAATCTCTAGCTCTAATAAAGTTTTAACCTTTTGGAATTGGATTTTATTAGTCGGTGTAATTTGATCTTTCTTGGAGATTAGAAAGTATTTTCATTTTTCTCCCCAAAAGTTTTCGGTTTTGGAGGCTTGTCTCGGATGATCTGTAAAGTCTAAAAAAAAGGCTATTTATTAGCTTTTCTCTAAGCTGGATAGATATGCTCATGCCTATAAAGAAAGTCATTTTGGATAAAGCGAGAGTTAAATATTGAAAATATAAATTATAAATAATTTTTAAGTTGTTGAGTTTGAAAATATGAAAACCATATAAATAGATTTATCTAAAAATTTCTTTTATAAAAATATCCATATACTATGAATATTTTTATAGAAACAAGGAGTTAAAGTTAGATCCGTATCGTTGTCTAAACAATTTTTTTTTTAATAGAGTGACTATGCTTTTACAGGAGGGAGAATACTTGGTACTTCTAAACGGTGCATTTAGCATTGACCAGAGGGATCGGAGTACCATTACAATTCAGGTGGCCTGAATGTGAATCCGGTTTTGACTTCCATTAATGTTAATTTGAGTTGCACACATAAACTGACCTGAACATGAGCTGAATTCGCAAGAACAGAATTGCGGTTTCTGGTAAAATTCATTCAGAACAGAATGGATCAAAATTTAATTTCCATTCACGGGAAACATTGGGTTCTTGAAGAATAACATATGGACATGCACAAATTAATAAAAGTTTGCAAAGCATTGCGCGACAAGATGATGTCAGACGCCTGACGTCATGAAATGGCACGCAGAGCAGCACGGCAGGACGCCCAGCAATGTTCCTTCCCCGACCCCATCTTCTACACCTACATCTACCTTGGGATGCCCCATCCATGGCGGACGGACGGCGGCGGCGGCGGCGGCTACTGCCTACCAGTCATGAGAGCGAGCTAGCTAGTACCCATGCGCAATGCAAGCTTCCCAGAAGAGCCTGTTGCTCTCGGCCGTATGGCCGCCGGGTCCGGCCACAACAGCCGCCGCCCCGCCCTTCTCCGCCGCCGCCGCCGCCGCCGCCTGTGGCCGCGCGCAGCCACCACCGCTGGCACCGGCCGTAGCGTCCTGGACCATCCGGCGCCACCACGGGACGCACATCCTGCTGTCGACTTCTTCGTTCTCGTCACCCTCCACGGCCACGTCGACGTCGTCTACGCCACGGTTGTCGTCGTCTTCGTCGACGACGGGGCCGCGGTTATTATCGCCACCGCCGGCGCCGCTGCAGGACTCGGCGTCGTCCTCGGCGTAGCTGCCAGCTGCCACCGATGGACGACGACGGTCCCCTACTGTGGAGGCCGACACGGGGGCGTCGGACTCCGAGTCGCCGGTGGCTTCTTGCGGCGCGGCGGCGGCGGCCGGTGGCGGCGGCGCGGGAGCAGGAGAAGCAAGCTCCAGGCTGGCTATGGGCTGATGTGTGCAGTTGTCCTCCATGGCGCCGCGGAACGCCGGAATGACGACGGCGGTGATGCGGGCTGCGAAAACAGTAGTCAGCAATATTTATAGGAAGAAGATGCGTCTCCGTCACTCCGTGTCAGATTTGGACTGTAGTTCGAAGTTTCGTAGTATTTAAGCTTTTGGAATTAGACTTTCTTATTAGTCGGTGTGTTTTGATGTGTCTTTTATTAGAGAGTATTTTTTTAATATTCTTCCTCAAAAGTTTACGGTTTTGGAGGCATGTAGTGTGGGCTGATGTGTAAAGCCTAGAGCATGCAAGACCATTTAACTTTGCGTGCATTAGTTAGTAAAGAAAAAATAGTTTTTCTCTAAGCTGGATAGATATTGCGTATACATCATTACATACATGTTTTTTTTGAAATGCATCATTACATACATGTTGGGTTAGAAGGAATATAATTATTGCTTTTTTCTAAGTTATAGACTCATAGGGTACGTTAGAACCATGCATTTAATCAAATTGATATGGGTTTCCAATGAAATTGTACATGTATCTTTTATACTTGAGCTGAGGCAAATGATGAATCAGAACTTAAATTATAAGTGAAAACTTGTAAATGGCCATGGGAATGTAGGGGGCGGGTTCGTTGTAGGGGTGTTGACGAAAACGTTGCTATCTTCCATGGCACTCCATATCGCCCTCTCATGCATGTAAAGAATAATGTCAATCTTCGGGTCTTTCAATTCGAGCAGTGAGTGTGAGTAGACAAATAACTCCTATGAGTCATCTGGTTCCTCTAGGCGGTGATCTCATCGTTAATGTCATCCATAGACCCCATTGGATGGTTGGAGCCACAACCATCGGAGGCATCGCTCTATGCATGAGCTAGCTAGGGAGGCAATCGATGGACCGAATAGGGGGCAAAAGGGGACATCAACAATGGCGAATGGTGAGCCAATTGTGTGGATCTCTGTTATATCGGGTAGGTTGGCATGAGTGCATGAATGATGTATCATAGTGTAGATTGTGGGGAGGAAACAAGGTTGAGCATAGTTGAGAAGTTTGGGTTGCACTCGGGAAGGTGATGAAGTTGAGTAGGTTAAAGGCGGTAGAAAAGGCTAGAGGTGTAATGAATAGGGAACAGTACGGTGTGGAATGGAGGTGGATGGGGGCTGAGACCAGTCAGGAGGTGTTCATGCTACGATAGCAACTAATGAAGGGGAGAGGTTAGGACTAGGAGGGACAACAACACGTGGTGTAGACAAAGATAAAGCTGATAGGAGGAGAGACGTCGTACTAGGGGTAGTAATGATGTCATTAGGATCGAAAGAGGAGTTGGGGCACAACACATTGATGTTGTACCTAGCCGTGGACATGTTGATTTGTGGGAAGGGGAGCAAAAGGGGAGAGGGGGAGGGAGGCGGTTGCCGATGGAAAAGATACACATACATTTTTTTGTTTCGAGCAAGTTGTGTGCAGGGAGGAGGGTTGTCGCGTCTTAGGGGAGTTGTCTACCACCGAGGGTTATTGTCTGCATGCAGGTGGTTGTCACATCTTAGGGAAGTTGCCTCTTGGTTAGATACAATTGTAGCTAAGACTAGTAGTAACCCCCAAACAGCTCCTTGTCCATAGTTAGGTAGGCATTGAAATCACCATTACTTTGTAGCTTCCCGACAGCCATGAGCACATTTTGCATGGAGGCATAGGAAGGATCTAGACCGTTACTTGCAACGTTGGCGTGAAGCACACAATGTTGAGGCAATTGGGAAACATGACAAATGGAATGGTAAGATTGGATGTATCCTGAAGGAGATCTTTAAAGGCCACACCTGATTTGGCAACGTTGACGAGCTTGACATATTTGGCGGTGACAAGTGGCATGAGGCAAGGCTCGACAAGCCACCAGGGGATAGTGTGGAGCTCAATTGCTGATGGCGGTACAATGTGGGGCCACAGTGTACAATAGGGCTAGAAGCTTGCATTGGTAGATTGAGTAGTGGAGGTGCAGCGGCAATGGTGTGAAGGTGGTGGCGAGGAATGGCTTTTGCCTCAGTCGAGAGGGTTTAATTGCAGCCATCTGAATCCACAATAACTCATCAAAATCATGGAAGAAAGGAAACTTGACATGAAGGAGCAAAAAGAAAAACTCAAAGTTAAAAACAAACGAAAAGGAAAAGTTTTTTTACACCCTTAACAGTTAGCACTTGTAAGTACCCCTTCCATTTTAAATTGTAAGTATGTTATAAGTTTCTAGATATATAATTTTTTTCTACGTATCTAGAGACATAATATATATCTAAGTACATAGCAAAAGTTGTGAACCTACATAAAGATTATAATTTGAGATGGATGGAGTAGAGTTTTTTTATCATTTGACAAATGGATCCTCTTTTCTTTTTAAGAAAATGGACAAGCACCAAAAAAAGGTGTTATCTTAACCAAACGTAACGTGTCAGATAAATAGATATCTGCGGTGACTAGCTAGCGACTTGATCCCAAAAGGTACATGAAAAACAAGCCGAGTAGGCTACTTGGAGTGTTCCATACTTCCATGGCAAAGTCGTAGTGCTACTCAAAGTCTGGTTCAAGCAAAAAGGCGACCATCTAGAGGCATACTATATCAATATATACGGTCTTTTTGACCTGATGCTATACGTTATTTCGGTCTACGCGCATATGGGTTTCGTCCACGCATTTTCTGCATCACCTCGCTCCTTTTCGATGCCTTGTAGAGAACCATCTCTGATCACATCTGGACGCTTGCATTTGCAATTTTGCGTTCGTGCAGGCAGCCGTCTATCTAGAAAGGCATATCATACACATACACACACACGCGACTACTACACTCTTTCTGTTCACAAAGAAAAAAAAAAGAAGTGCAGTGTAGGCGAATCTACAGCTTGCCGTCGGGGGTCTGCCAACCCCGATAGATTTCTGAAATTCTAATGGAACATTACTGTATACAGTATGTACTAATTCATGAGCAATCTATATAGTTATATAGTTAGCAAGAGGTGCAGCCATACCCACGAAAATATGAAAAAAAAAGTGATTATGATCAAATTTTTACTATATATACACCCCTACAATAAAATTCTATGCATACTCGACACACTCCTCAAATTTGCTTTAACTCCGTCACTATACTAATTGATTCCTAATAGCTATATTTAGAGAAAATCTCGATGGTTATTTAGCCTAGACTCGCCCCTGCTACTCCACTGTGCATGCTACCGTACAAACGTATAGTCTTATTCGTTTGGACTATCAGTCGAATCTGCTAGTCATTCAGCAGTATTTTTCTCTCACAATAAATCAGCCAACAGTATTTTCTAAAAGCCCAAGGCGGTCAGAGTTGAGAGAGAGTTGGGGGCTGCACGAGCCAGCAGAGAGCTGTCGTCTCTATCTGTATCATTTTTTTAGCAGGTCTTGTTTAGTTTCTATCTAAAAATTTTTGGTCTCATCATTAGATGCATATATGAAATATTAAATATAAATTAAAAAAACTAATACATAGTTTGCATATATTTTACAAGATAATTTTTAAACCTAATTAACTCATAATTAGATACTAATTACTATAATTATAAGTATACTACAATATTTAAAATCTTTTCTTTTCACGAAGTAAACATGATTTCGTTGGAAAAAAACGAAGTAAACATGACTCAAAGCAACAGTATCCATCAGCTGGCGTGGCAGGCGGTCGGTCACTCGCACGTGAACCAGCTGCTGCACGGCGCACGATGGAAACATGGGCTATCTGCAGATGTTGTGGCCCACAGAAAAGAAGGAAAATAAAAGTCCGTGTGTGGGGGTGCTCTCTTGCCTACACGGGTTGCGGCGCCCATCATCTCCATCTCACTAAGTCCTTGTTCAGTTCACCTAAAACTCTAAAATTTTTCAAGATTTTCCATCACATCGAATCTTACGGTTCATATATAGAGCATTAAATATAGATGAAAATAAAAATTAATTACACAGTTTGTCTATAAACCACGAGATGAATCTTTTGAGTCTATTTACTCCATGATTGGACAATGTTTGTCAAATAAAAACGAAAGTGCTACAATACCCAAACCAAATTTTTTTGCGAACTAAACAAGGCCTAAACCACCAACTCTCTCAGGCCGGTCCGGCTCGAGGAGTACACGTCGGCAGCCAGCGAGCGGCACCTCTCTTTATTTGTAGCTTAGCTAACTAGTGCCTTGTGTGCCCAGTGATCTTACTAGTTAGAATTGTTGAGATAAGTGGCTTGCAAACCCTCTATTAGAGGTAGAGCAAAAGGTTTTGCTTTGTTATTTACTAACTCTTTGCTCTAATGAGTTTGTAGAAGTTTTATTAGGCTATTCACCCTCCTCTAGCCATATTAAGACCTTTCAATACTCCAAGGTGGCCATCGGAAAATCAATCCATATGTCATAGCAATCTTCAAAGATTGGAGCTGCCATCGATGTAGAGAATATGCCATCCTTTATTATCTCCAACATAATCTGACTGCATAATAAAGTTTCTATAACCGATGTGTTATACTATGCGTAATCTTTCTTTTAGAGCATAGGCAAAAAAAAAATCATTGATGGATGCAACTATATATATGAAGTCTCCCCTTGAGTCTCTAATAACCACTCCAAAACTTCCACATCCACCAGCGAATCTGACATCTATATTTACCATCAACCATCAACTTTTCTTCGGTAGGTTTCTTCCATCCTTTGAGGATCTTGATATTTTGGTTTTGGATCTCATATAATTGCAAGTCAGGATGGTGATACACATAGCTAAACAATTAGAGTTTGGGGTAGGAGTTCTTCGGTGTTTAGAGCCATCGTTGTGAATAACCTACTCTCCCTACTAGTTTACTTTGCCTGTGCTCTTTGATGTGTAGAGTGTCGCTACCTGTTGTTTTTGAGGATAGAGGGCTTTGTGTTTCTTGCGGCAGTAGTTTTGTTGTCGCGCTTCTTCGTGAGTGTTGTTGGTGTTTTCTTAATTTGTAATAGCTTCTTCTCTATTAATATATGTGTTAGGCATATTCGTGTCGCTGGCTCTTAAAAGAAGATATATAAGCACCTTAGTTAATATAACAGTTACACGTTTCTACTGTTCTTTGGTATGTACAATAATCTATTCTGCTTGCCATTTCTCCGCACACGTGTGCGTACACCCCCCACCCACCCCCCCAAAAAAATCAATCTAGGCTTTAGATAAGTTAAACATTAGTTCGTTCAAGTTTTTTTAATACCAATTTTCTTGGCTCAAATTAGATTTACTATAAAAATATATTTTATAATTAATTTAATATAAAACTTAGTTGGTACTGTAAGCGTTTGTAATGTTCTTTTATAGATTTAATCGAATTTTAAATTATTTGACTCAATGAGGAATTAGACCCTTATGATGCAAATATTTTAGCCCACCCAATTGTTTCCCAGGATTTTGCTTATGTTTTGTTTTCAAGCATTTTGTATTTCTATTTTAAGATATTGTTTAGTTGATGAAACTTTTTTGGGTTTAGCTCTTATAGCATTTTTATTTGTATTTGATAATTATTGTCCAATCATGAACTAACTAATCTCAAAAGATTCTTCTCGCAAATTATAGATAAACTATGCAATTAGTTTTTTATCTATATATATTTAATGTTTTATACATGTGTCTAAAAATTTGATGTGATAGTAAATTTAAAAAAAATTCAAATTTTTTTTGAACTAAACAGGACCCAACCTGTATTTTCACCAGCCTCATTCAGCCGTCAGATCTGACTTCTCAACAAGTCAACGTCCAGCACCTCGCATCAGACAAGCTCCTGCTTGCTTTGTCAAAAAAAAAAAAAAAAAAAAAAAAAAAAAAAAAAAAAAACTCCTGCTTGCTCAGCCGGTTGCCTCGCCGCCTCCGAAACCCGCCTCGTCGGCGCCTTCCAGATGCTCCCATAGCCGGCCGCGGCTGCGGCCAGCCATCCGTGTGGGCTATCCGGGGCCTCCTCCGGGGAGCCTCGCCGTCGTTCCGCTGCAGGTGCGCCCTGTCCCCATCCCTGATCCCTCCCCTCCTTCGACACTAGATCTCTGACACTTTCGTGTTTCTGCGGGTTCACCTATAGGCTATACAATAGTACATTATACATAAGAATGTTTTTATCTTCTTCTTACCGCTAGCAGTGTCTGGGGAATATGAGCGAGTATCAGTTCACATACTGAATCTGCAAGCAAAGTTTATTGACGGCCACTTATACAATTTAAAAACAAATCGTGATCCTTTTTGTCATGCATTCATGCTTGTTTAGGGAGCCTTTCACCATTGCTGAGTTTGGAACATGCAAATCTTTCCTCGTTTCTACACAAGCTAAACTATTCCATATTCCCATGTGTGAGTTACAAACGGCAACCCGTAGTGTAAATGAACAAGGAGCAAGAAATATTTGCATAACCATTCGTGCACAGTTTCTTGTTATCTCTGAACAATTCTCCAATGCAAACACAATGAATGGAAACAAATCAACATATAGTTAATATTATTATAACATCCTTCTAGATGTAGCACACAGCTTGCACAACAGGGAAAAAAAAAAAAACTTCCACAACTTTCTGAACCAGTGTCAAGCTCTGGTCCTTGGCTAAAGTCGTATCCACACCAGAGAAGAGAGATTGGCAACTAAATATCATCCTGGATAAATTCTTTTGTACGGACATGAGCAATCTTTTGCCAGTTTGGATCACCAGCCGTTTGGCAGCTATTCATGAATGACTTGTCACAGTCACGAAGTGTAAAAGACTGTAGAGATACGGGCAGAGTTGGAAGTGACCGGACATTTGGGCACCACCGCAAAGTCAATTTCTGTAGTTGTGGCAGGGTACCCAAATTCTCTGGCAAGCTGCTCCACTTGCACCAATCAAAGTAAAGGGTTCTAAGAGAAGGAAACTGTTGCAGGATTTCTTCTGCCCTCGGCTCATCTGATTCCTCAATACAAAGCATCCGTAGGGATGAGAAGCCTTCTCTTGACAACAGTTGTGGCACCATGGGTATGTCGTCAACAGTGATCCTGTCAAGACATTGTTGTACCTTTTCAACCTCTTCAAGGGTCATAATAAGGTTGGGACACTCCACGATGGTGAGGTCTCTCAGGCTGGTGAGATAATTTAGGCCTTGCAAACAAGTTAATTGGACACAATCATGGATTTCGAGAGTCCGAAGCATAGATAGAGACATCATCACCTCACGAGGGATTGCTCTCAAAAAGGGAAGACACCTTATGCCTAACCAAGTTAGGGATGCAGAGCGTCTCCACCAGTTGTGGAGGACGGTGTCAGTGATGGCACAATATGAGATAAAGAGGAAATCTAATGACGCAGGACACTGAAATTGGGAGTAATCTTCCTCTGTTATCTGCCCTCGGATAAGTCTAGGAGCAAAACTGGCACATCTGCTTCCGAAAATGCTGCGCAAGATTTCGTCAAACCTTTCAGGCTGCTCTTGAGTGAACCGATGTATCTCCTCGGAATGTACTGTAATCTGCAAGGATGGCTCAATTTGAGACACTCGTTCGTTGAAAAGTGACCTCATCAGGTTCACATCTTCCACACGTCTCAACTAGGGCCTCACAGATCTGAACGTCTAGACGCTTCAGGCTATCCGGAAGTCTTGGTAACTTCTTTAGCTTCCAAAGAGAAACAAGTCTAAGCTTCTCAAGGTGAATGAAATGCTCACTGATATCAGGGAGAGTTTCAAGGTTAACACAATTGTCGAGTTCTAGGCATCGTATGCTACTCAATTTTTGTGCCAACCAGCTTGGGTACTTCCATCCACTGTAGCCATATATTCTTAGTTCTGTCAGCTGTGATGGTGGGCAGAGGCCCTCACTTATCTCTGCTTCAAGGTCTGGCTGTTGACTAGACGACCGTGACCATGCAAGTGACAATGTTGTCAGGTACTTTTTGTCAGATAGCTTGGCTTCTAGTGCTCTCTCCTTGCTTTCAACATTTTCAAGACCACTGATTCTCAGGCTGCCACAAAGGTGATTTAGTCTCTCCAGCTGCTGCAACTCATACCCCTTCTCCTTCCTCACTCTGAAGTCACTCAATTCTTGAAGTGATTTCATCTCTCCAACCCCAGGAAAACTTGAAATCTTAGAAAAATCAAATAAATAGTGTTGGGAGTTCTTGATATGTCTCAAGCTAATCATGCTGCTCATGTTCTTCACGTTGGAGAATTCTAAAAATCCTTCATCCCGGAGCTCTAAGGTCTGCAAATGATATAGTTTATCAAAATTTCTTGGCAAAAGTATCTTTGTATCCGAAGTGTAGGTGTAGGCACTGATGGTGAGACAACGTAGGTGTTTTAAGTCACAAATACAGGCAGGGATCGTCACCATTTTGCCTTGTAGAGGCACTTGCACCACACGCAGCTTCTTTAACTTCTTCAACATTCCCTCAAGTTCTTCTATGGTTATCACTGGCTCATGAGTAAAGCTACTAGTAATGATTAGTGTGCGTAAATTTTCTAGTTTGCAAATCTGCTCGGTAAACTTTATTGGATCGTACAACCTCACAAAAAGATGGCGGGCATCAGGTGGGAACTGTTTTATCTCATTGGCATCAACTCTTGTGCAATCATTTCCAGCAACCATGGTAGCCAATTCAAGAAGAAGATCATGAGTTGTAACCCACTCATTCTCACTGGTGTCATCTGAGTATTTTCTTGTTTGCAGAAATGAGCATGAAACTAGTTCATCAAAGTAGCCCTGTGCTATATCTTCCATTTGCTCAACAGTACCTGTACTTTTTATAAAGCCTTCTGTCATCCACAAATCAACTAACTCAGCACGTTTAAACACGTGTCCTTGGAGAAATATGCTACAATATGCAAAGCACCTCCTCACATGCTCATCAAGGTATTGATAGCTCCACCATAGAGCTCCCATGGTATCTGTCAACAAGCCATGATCTTCAACTCTTCTCCAAATAATAGCTTTTAATTGTTTGCGTAGCCGCGATCCTACTACTCTTGCTGCTAGTGGTGACCTCTTCAATTTTTTTGCAATCTGTCCTCCAATCATCTTAAAAGTTTCTGATTCTTGGTCACCAAGGTTTGCATCATCTAGTGCATAATGCATAAAAAGGTTGAAAAATTCCGTCTCGTTCAAATCAGGTATTTGCATAGGGCTATGGCAACCTAGATACTTAGCTGCATCGGCAAACCGAGTCGTGACCAGGACCTTACTCCCTGTATCTCCGGCCTTCAATGGAGAACATAGCTGATCCAATTTGCATTCATCATTCACATCCTTCCCAGTCCATACATCATCCAAGACCAGCAGGAACCTTTTGCCTCTTAATGCTGCCTCTAACTTCATCTGTAGGGTGTCAAGATTACTGAACTCATGGCATGGCTCTCCTAAAGCTGCCTCCAGCATCTGACGATAAATTCCGTGCACGTTGAAAATCTCATTAACATGAACCCACATGATAGGGCTAAAATAGTTCTCTGTTCGTTCAAAGGTACAGACATGTTGTGCTATTGTTGTCTTCCCAGAACCAGCGATACCGTAGACACCAATCACTGAATAACACTTGCTGTTACTAGAGGTTGGTTCACAAACACTTGCTGTTTCATGGAGCATCCTTATTATCTCATCACGGTCCTTGTCTCTACCAATTATGGAACCTGTAGGAGATGAAGTAGTGGTAATCCTGGTCGCTCTGTTTGTAGGATCTGACATGTCATTGCCACTGCTACCCACAGTAATGGTGCTAGCCAGCAGTGACAAAAGCTGAGATCCTTCTTCAATTATGTTTTCCAACTTCTTTAGAACATTCTTCAGTTTTCTGTTTCTCCCAGAGGTGATTTGCTTCACACTGTTTATAGTTATAGCTGACTTGGTTCCCGATTGAGACATGACCTGCATGCATGAAAAGATTGAAATGTTACACACTGACACTTAAGTTTTAGGCGACATTTGGATGCTGTGGTATTGATAAACTATAGTGTGAAAAAAGTTATGCAACAGTTGCTAGGTGCATCATATCCTTTCTTTTTTTTTCTGAACAGTGATTATTCTAACCGTTTGCTTTTCAGAGAGTTTCGATGATCAAATGGAATTGCAATTCTACTATAGGTAGGTGGACTTGTAACCTGCTTCTCAAGGCGGTGATAGTCGGCGACGTCAAGGATGTCCTCGGCGTCATAGAAGGCGGACTTGAGCCTCTTTGCCCACTGCTCCACACGACCCCGCTGCTCGGGAGGGATCCTCTCGGCCTGTTGCCGCATCAGCTCCAGCCGTGGGAGAAGACGCTCCTCCAGATCACGCAGCTTCTCCGACTCGTCAAAGCCGAGAAGTTCAAAGCCATGGTTGAGGAGCTTGGTGGTGATGGGCGACACGATCCACCCCAGCGTGGAGATGGCCCACCCGACCGCGGCAACCTCCGCCATGGACGCAGGCAAGCAAAGGGAGCAGGAAAGGAGACCCTAAGTTTGCGCGTCTGTGTTCTTGGTTTCCTGCTCAGCTCAGCTCGGTGGAAATTCTAGTTCGTGGAGGCAGTTCTAGGAGTCTAGCTGGCCACCATCGTGGAGTGAGTTCTTCCACATAGGGATAACTGGATGTGGTTTGCAGCAACAAGACGACGAGAAAATTCGTTGGTCGTTGTCGTGGTAGTCTCTATGCTCTTTCCTTGAAGTTGCTGCTGTATTTTCAGTGATAGCACTTGCTTCTCCTTTTGTTTTCCTTTTTCTTTTGGCGAATTAGATTAGATTTCTCTTTTCTTGGTGAAAGATGTGTTCTTTTTTTTTGAAACTGGGTGGATTCCATTACTCAGATGCTAACATGTCGTTAGCAACACATACATGTTCTCAGTTGTCATATGCCTGAATATTTGGCTTTCCTATAAACAGAGAATGTTCTCCGTTCTGAAAATGAAATGCATTTGCATCTCATCATAGCTACACGCAAATATCCGGTATTATAATGTTATTTTGAATTGAGGCCACCAAATTTAAAAATTACTGACGTCCCCTTCGGAAGACAGAAAAAATATAGAAATTGCATAGGAATATGTAGTTGCAAAATAGAAGATTGAAAAACATAGAAAATTGGAAGAAATGATCATTTAAATGGATCATAAGATAAACATAGGATTTTTATCAATAGGTTCGACTGGATACCAAATTTCCTGTAGTTTTGTTTTCTCAAAAACAACATTCAAAGAAAAATTTTCTACAATATGCTCCATTTCTGTGAACCAAAGACATAAACAGTAGCACTTTTTCTTATAGAATTCTCAATCTTATTTTTTTCTTCCATTTTTTCTATGAACCAAAGGAGGCCTGAATTTGCAGCCTCTTCCTTTTCCATAAAACTGTCTCAAAAGGTTTTCACAATTCCCTTGAAATTATGTTTCCCTTTGCGTTTCCCTGCCGTAGTGACTACATTTACGGATGAAAATGGTCAGAATATGACTTATGTAATACCACATCGTTCTCTATATTTGACCCGCTTGAATTTGTATTTTCAGACAAATTTAAATTCGATATGAAACATGGAATATCAAATTGTGTTTCCAGACCAATTTTTTCCCCACTTTTTATTCGGAATATTCCATGTTAATTTTTCGTATACCGATTGTATTCAACACAATTCCGTTCGAATTAGGCCCTGTTTAGTTCCCCACCAAAAAAATTTTCATCCATCCCATCGAATCTTTGGACACATGCATGGAACATTAAATGTAGATAAAAAAATAAACTAATTACACAGTTTAGTTGAGAATCGCGAGACGAATCTTTTAAGCCTAGTTACTCCATGATTAGCCTTAAGTGCTACAGTAACCCACATATGCTAATGACAGATTAATTATGCTTAATAAATTTGTCTTGCAGTTTCCTGACGAGTTATGTAATTTGTTTTTTTATTAGTTTCTAAAAACCCCTCCCGACATCCTTCCGACACATCCGATGTGACACCTAAAAAATTTTCATCCCCAATCTAAACAGGCCCTTAGTTTATTTTTGAACTTTTTAATATTCCTTAAGTTCATATTCATTTTGGCTTTATCATTTTTTTGGTATTTAAACTAGGAGTAGAAAATGGTCGAGGTGTTTTCTCTTTCCGTCCGTTTTCATTTGCATTGCAGCGGTTGACCCCCACCCATCAGATCGAACGGCTCACAGCCACCGCCTCGCATCCGACGGCCAATCAAGCTCCTGCTTCCCCCGGCCGCACCCGCACCGCGGCCACAGCCCAACCCACCCCCGCCGTCCCCACCACCAGGCCAGGGTTTATCCCGCCGCCGCCTCCTAAACCCACCTCGCCTCCGCCCCGCCGCCTTCCAGAACAGCTCCCACAACCGTCGTGCGTCGGCGGGGGGCGCCCAACCAGCCATGTGGGTTCTCCGGGGCCTCCTCCGGGCAGCCTCGCCGTCGCTCCGCCGCAGGTGCGTTCCGCCCCTTTCCCTCTCGACCCGGAGCAGCAGCACCAGCTCTCCCCCCCATTCCTCTCGATCTCTGACGCGTGCGTTTCTGCGGCGGGACAGCTCCGGGCGCTTCGCCGCGAGGGGCGAGGCGGTGGCCGCGGGCTCTGCTCCGGCGCCCGCGGGGCTGCTGGCGGTGGGAGCGGGAGCAGACGGCGCGTGGCGGCGGGCGATGTCGACCAAGGGGAGGAGCATGCGGAGCAAGGTGGAGAAGCGGATGGCGAGGGAGACCGGCCGCACGCAGCGTGAGCTCCGCCGCGCCGTCAAGCTCAGGAAGAAGCTCATGACGGAGGACGAGAAGCTCATCTACAACCTGCGCAGGGTAAGGAGACCCACCTCTTCCAAGTGGAATGCGATTCATTTGTTGAATTGTTGTGGTTTTATGTTGAAAGTTTTGCTCGCTGTATGATTTATGGAGTGGAATCGAGAATGTAGGGTGTAATGTAAAAGAAAAAAAGGTACTGGTATATTGAGGTACTGGCACAAGTAATTGTTCATCCCAGAAAATAGTGAATAGGGCTAAGATTGTTTGGGATTTTGCTCCGTTTATTGTCTGAAGGAATCAAATAGCTGGCATAGAAGATTGGAAAGTCAACCACACCTGTTGTCGTGCATATCATGACATATTTGAAGCCTTGTGGAGCATTTCTTATGTATACTGAATGAATAAATGTGACTGGTAATGAACACAGTGCTTGCATTCCTTTAGGCTTCAAGACAAATCAATTTTAATAAATAACAGAAAAGTATAGTGATTGGATGCTTAATAGTAGCTGATCTGGCACACCTGTTTAGAAAAAAGTAATTTCCAGATATATCATGAAGATATAAGTAAACTACATTGTCTGTTGTGTTTGGTCTATTCTTTTAGTAGCGAAGTCCTTGACTTGTCATATTCTCCATCTCCTTTTATCCAGGCCAAGAAAAAGGTTGCTTTGCTCCTACAGAAGCTCAAGAAGTATGAGCTACCAGACTTACCAGCTCCTCGTCATGATCCTGAGCTGTTAACGGCAGAGCAACTACAAGCTTACAAGAAGATTGGATTCAGAAATAGAAACTATGTCCCTGTTGGAGTTCGTGGAGTCTTTGGAGGTGTTGTTCAAAACATGCATATGCACTGGAAATTCCACGAGACAGTGCAAGTTTGTTGTGACAACTTCCCAAAGGAAAAAATTAAGGAAATGGCAGCAATGCTGACAAGATTGAGTGGTGGAATAGTGATCAACATTCATAATACCAAAACAATCATCATGTTTCGAGGAAGAAACTACCGTCAACCGAAGAACCTTATACCTTTCAACACACTTACCAAAAGGAAGGTCAGTCCCTTGCAACTGATGTGTCTGTCTCAGTTAGCACTTCCTTGCTATTTCCATTCTACTTACCACTTGCTCTGGATAACGCATGCTCTCTGTATGGCATTTGTGAATAACCAATTCCTAGAGTACTGGTTTGTTTAGGTTTCATATGGATATGGTTAAATCCAATGGAGTATCCTTCTTTATCATCAAATTGATTATCTCCACCTTTGCAAGACTTTTTCTCTCAATCTGTGTATTAAGAAGACTTTTAGTTACATAGTTTATTCTCTGTTATGGCTCACGGGGCATGATACAAGTATTCTTGTTGCAGGCATTATTCAAGGCTAGATTTGAACAAGCACTTGAATCGCAGAAATTAAACATCAAGAAAATAGAAACTCAACTCCGTCGTAAGGGTATCAACCCAGAGGACCCAGTTGCTATGGCCAGCATCCAGCGTGTTGCCTCTACGTTCTTCCGAGCCATAGATGAGCAGCAAGGTACTCCCTACATTTTCCGTGGGGATGCACAACCTTCTGCTGGGACTTCTGAAATAAAAGAACCACGTGATGAACCATCTGAAGATAGTGACCAGGAGGAGCTTGACAGGTTCATTTCAGAGATAGAAAGTGCAGCAGAGAAGCAATGGGAGGAAGAAGAGGCCGCAGAGAAAGAAGAATCTTCAAGAATGCGATATTGGGAGAGGGAAGATGTAGGTGATCGGAGGGGTTTCAACAGAAGTTATGAAAACTCAGATTATGAGGATAGAGGACAGGGAAGATATAGGAGAGAGCATGACAACAACAGAAGGACTTCAGATGCAAGGAGGTGGGATGATGATAGCGAGTTCGAGGCATCAGGTGAAGAATGGGACTCTGGTGATGACAGGGGTAATGCTCTGGGCTTCGACAAGGATAGAGATTCTACTGATGAGCATCCTCGACGATTTGGAAGCACGAGGAATGAGAAGAGCAGATCCAGTCGGACACAGGATTTTGTTCCTAGGGGAGACGTGGGCAAGGGGAAGGGTTTCAATAGAAGCTATGGCAACTCAGATGTTCACGATAGAGGCCAGGGAAGACATAGGAGAGATAATAACAACAACGAAAGAACTTCAGATGCAAGGAGGTGGGATGATGATAGTGAGATCGAGGTATCAGGTGAAGAATGGGACTCTGGTGACGACAGTGATAATGTTCTTGGCCTAGACAATGATATAGACACCACTGATGTTCATCCTCGACAATTCAAAAGTACGAGGAATGAGAAGAGCAGATCCAGTGGCAGGCAGAGTTCCATTCCTGGGGGATTCAGAGGTTCCAATCGGATTCCAGGGAATTCAGTCGATGCTTCTGATGGCACTATGTTCAGAGGCAGCAACAGTGACGAGTTAGACACCGAAGATGATGATCTGTGGGACTCGGATTACAAGGGGGGAGAAACGAACTCAGGAGCCCCAAAGGTGAATTTCCCAAATTTCCACAGCAGTAGTGAGGACAGTGATGACAACAGGAAAAGCGATGGCAAGATTGGTAAAATGAAGAAAAATACTGATGAAAGTTGGGATAGTGACTGAGAACTCAAGAAAGAGTAATGTTGATGTGATGCATGAAGGTGAGCTCCAATGATTGTCAATTCTTTCATTGGCCGTATCACTCATGTATTTGTCCAATGGAAATCTTGAGGAGCTAGAAGAATAAACATGATTTTCCATGAGAACTACTGTCTGAACGTTTGATCGTTTTCAGACGTCTTTTGTTCCAGTTGTCATAGTATAACCTGAAAAATTGGCAGAAATCAAAGTTCAAAGCCAGAATACTGCATGACTCGCACAAGCCGATCGAGGACAAAGTGGCGGATGTAGTCGGAGTTCATTGTTGAGAAAATTAGCAGATCGAGGTTCCTGAAGGTCTCAGATATGTAACTCTTCGATCACATTTGTTAATTGTCATATTCATGAAATTTTGATGTGAACCACAAAACATGCACATAGATTTATCTGAAAGAGTGAAAGGTCATGTGTATCTTGCGTGACAGAGTTAAGACTCATTTTCGGTAAATTGTCCGAGATGCACGTTCTTCTCTACTGTGAAACTTTTACTTTATTTTAATATCGTGTTTTTCAGTGTCCTCTAACATATAATCATAAGAGAAATTTACGTGAAAGTCGACAGGCTTACCGGGATTTGATATCACTCTGCTTGCTGTCCACGGACTTGTATCCCTCGATTATTAAAAGCCGACCTCTCTAACCCAGTAACCCTAAATGCTACTTAGTCATTTCACTGCTACGTTCCACGGAATAGTAATTTTCTGCAACTTACTATGTAGGTTAAGTTGTTACCAATATGTATAAATTCGTAGGATTTTCCATGATATTAGTTGGACACTTGGTTGGTTATGGTTACATGAAGATGTTACATGAAGGAAAAAAAAAAGAGAAACAAAATAGGAAACAGGGCGATGGCATAGCGGCCAAGACAAACAGTGCTCATGGCATGGCAAAGCACAAGTAGAAATGAGATGGAGAAGCACGGAGAAAAGGAATATAATGGTCATTGAGGTGCGGCCATGGCAAAGTCCAGACGGAAAGAAACCAAGAAATTGCATCTGTGGAATAGGAGGCGATGTTCAGCAGTAGTTTCCTAGGGCAAGGCAATGTTCGTGCCAGAATGGTCTTTTTTAGTCTTGTTTAGAAGAGCATGTATTCAACGTCTAAATATTCAATGTGATGGGTGAAAATTTTTAGGTTGAAAACTGAACAAGGCCTAAGACAGATTGGGAGTCCATTTTAACACGCTTTTTTTTTATTACTACGTGTCCACGTCCCTACTACCTGGAGCACTGCTCTGGAACCATGTTTGCTATTATATACTTTGTTTCTAAACTTCTAAAAAAAAATACTTTCCTTTTCAAATACGACACTATTGATTTTTATTGTTCATCATTTTTATATATAGATTGGTGAAAGTGACTCGTATTATTGTTAGACATAACACATAAGTTATTATTCTAACCTGTACAAGCACAGGTCATAAATCCAGATAGTATGTATAAAGCGGACATGATAGCAATTTGAGAAATAAAAAAAAGTGAGACAAAAGAAATATTTCACTCTTTAAATTATTAGATATAGATATAAATGTTTGTGCAAATAGACAAACATACCATACATGTTTGAAGCATTTTTGACAAGGAACTCTTCACTTTACATACCGAAAAATCAAATAAAAGTTACAAAAAAAAAGCCTCAATGGTACTACATATTTACATAGAAATGGAGGGACTATTCAATTTCTCTATCACAGCGAAGTAAAGGTCGAACTATTTTCAGGATACCGGCATATCCTGGTATTTAGTGGCAAACTATTGTTATGCTGCCCTTGGTCACGAGCTACTACAACATAATGAAGTATTTAAACTTTAGAAAAAAAAATCCAGTAGGGTAAAGATAACAAAAACGATACAAGCACAAGTAAACCAGAGATTTTGTACCATCAAATTCCATTTACCATGATATTATAACCCAGAATAGCCAACATACTATCTCCAAAAGAATTTCTCAATGAGCCACAACAAAAACTAAGATAACATTCTACAATAATTTCAGGATTCACCCTAGTAATCCAATGAAAAATTAAGTTCCACTACTTCCTGATGGAAAAGAATTATTTCAGAGCATGCTATTTGCTGCCTAAAATAATTTCCTATTTTCACCGACGCCCCTTTTCATTGCTGTCAAATTGATGGAATAAACTAGAACTTTACTGCCACCGATCAGGGAAAAATATGGATAATCAGTGAGTTAGCAATATCTTGAGCTCTATCCTTGTCCTAATGCCATAGTTTGTTGCAGAAACCAGTTTTTGCCTTCTTGCTGTTTAAGATTTCTCCAAAGGAATCGACGAGCTGCTCAGCCAGGCTGCTTGGTTCGTCGCTTAATGTTTTGACATATGTGGTCACAGCCTTGCGCTCCTGGTCTGTCGATCTCAGACTATACCAGGTCAAGAACTTCATCCTGAAACAGTTTTCAATGTGTCCATCGCATTCCAACTGCCGTATTACCTTTACACAATGCTCATAATCCCCATCTAGTTGCCTTGTTGATCCAGAGAGCATTTTTTCATGGCAAATAGCAGAGGCACCATTCTGCTCACATTTATTAACTTGTACGGTATTCACCTTGCTTACTGACCGAGATTCAACAGCAGGCGGCTCTGCAGTCTGGCCAACTGCGCAGGTCTCAGAGTCACCACTGTCATTTGATCTCACAAGTCCCTTCTTAGAATAATAATGTTTCTCAGTGGTGTAGTCCATGGGCACAGGTACCTCAGCATTTAGGTCAGGGACAGAAGAGTTGAAATGAAGTTTCCGACAAGCTCCAGATAACTCAGTCTCTGTAACATTTCTGCTGCAGGAACCTTCATGTACATCTTCAGAAAACCCTTCAAAACAGCCTTCTGCATCCAAAGCTTCCTGAAAATTCTTCCAAATATCTCGGATCTTGAACCCAGATGACTTACAAGAGTGATTCCTGTCTCTTTTTTGTGCCTGTGTACCCCCTCCCACTGCATTCTGTGGTGCACGCATGCCAAATATCTCCCTGCTCTCAGTACGACATCTAGATTCTGAATGGCCAAGTACCCCATCATCTGTAAATGATATAACTCTGAAAGAATATTCGGTGCATGGGGTAAGGTCAAAAAGTAGTATTTTTCTTTTATCTTTGGGCACAATAACAGGCTGTTCCATACTTGGTTGCTCTCTGCTCTTCCAGTACCATAGCTTATAACCTTTGATAGTGTCAGAAGACGAGGTTTCTTTCAAGATGACAATGAGCGAAGAAGATTTTATGTCTACAAATTTAAATCTACAGGCAACAGGTAATGAATCTGCAAAGAAAGAAGTGCATGAGTCTTTTGAAGCAACACCAAAACTATTATACTAGATTTTATACAAGAATGATCATCACCTCGAAGATGCAGGTCAGGAGAACTTAACCACTCATCAGCTTTTTGAATCGCTGTAGAGCATAGTTTCTGCACAGCAATACCAGCTGAGAACCTGCTTACGATACCATGTGCATTCTTTGCCGAGATTCCATCAAGTGGGCCAACCTCACTTTCCAATTTTGCTTTTGCATCTTTGATAATCTCATGCAATTCTTTAAATTGGGTAGTTCCCTCTAATAGCCTGTAGCTCAAAAAAATGCGCTGGCAGAGATTATCAACTCGGCGAGCATCTTTTCCAATAACTAATTGCCTTTTCCAATATCTGCTACAAAGATTAATACATGTCAATTAAACAAGTCTACCAAGAATGACCAAAGCTACAGCAGGTGTTCCAATAATGTCGAAGTAAATACAAGTCTACCAAGAATGACCAAGCCACAGAAGGTGTTCCAATAATGTCGCAAGTAAATACTGTATCTATATGCAAATTATTACAACAATTTAAGACCAGGCACTTAACTAAAAAAAACTGCTAGACCAAAATTTTGAGGTGCTGTTATGTTGTACACAGTACCTGTATCAGGCTACTCAAACAACTTCATGCTCCAAAGAACTAAAAATTCGAAAAGAAAATTTCAGCCTTTTAGGTTTATTAACCTAAGAATCTCTTCGTTAGGATAATCTAATTACGTAAAAAAATGAAACTAATTAGCCTGTCCTAAATGTCATATATATACATTTACAACTTTTACCAACAAAGGACCCTTGCATCTAAACAATGTTATATACGTTGGAGGACTACACGAGCTGACAAGCACAACTAAACTATCCACTTAAAAGATCAACCGGGTCCTAGTAACCTGATTAACTTGAATGTTGCATGTTCTAAAATGGTTTGACAAAATAATTTATCTACCGCCAATATGAATGAAACTTTTGTCGAAGGTAAAGAAAATACCACACAGTTGTAAAATGGTTTATGACTTTGTTCACATTAATTTTGTTATACTGAGGTGGAGCTGGTCACTTTCCATGCACAAGAACTAAACTTGCGCCATGTTTCATAAAACATAATAATTTATTAAGAACACATCTATATTTTATCTAATGCAAGTCCATTATGTTTAAAGATTCCAAACAAGAATATTATGATCGAACAGGGAAAAGAAGCAAAGCAAAATACAGCAGAAATAATGAGACTTGAGTTAAGTAGAAATTGTACATTACCCTAGTATTCCAGAAATCTTTCCACACGAGGCACAAGAATAACTCCCATCCAGATGTATAATTTGCTCCAGATCAAAACATCCTAACCTCTTGTCTCGGAAAGCACATTCAATATGGCAAGAAGAACCACAGCAATTCTTGCTATCATTTTCAGATGAACAAACTAACCATTGACTAGGATCCTTATTGTCATCAAACTTGTGGCAAATACAACACGAGCACCTCTTGCAGAAGGAATCTTCTGATGGTCTAACAGCTTTACAGGCCAAATTTTTGCAGATCCAAGTGGTAATGCGTTTCACATCATTGATAGGGTGCTCTGTTTTAGCCACTTCCTTTGTACTTGTGTGCCCATTTGTTATTGTCAAGTTGGGTGCAGATTGTTTCTGCAGTTCAGTGTTCTTGCTTGCTTTGACAGGAGGTGTTTTGGGCATGTCTTCAGTTCAGTAAAGCAATCAAGGTCTCTGTCCGCCCTTTGCTGATTAGCATGAGTAACTCTCTTCTTAGTAAGAACTCCAAAACCCTCCTCGGACAGCTGGTTGTCAATGATTGACTTCTTTATTACCAGTTCATCATTAAACCATGGAGTACTTTTAATCAGCTAAACAACAACCTGGAATTTTAATGCAATGGTAAACGGGACATAATCAATGGAGGAGGAATAAAACAAACCGAATAGAAACAAATCCAAAATCATGATCAGTTGGGGCACAAACACATGTGGCAATTAATTTACAACTTTTCCAGCATCACAATTCGGAAAGGAAAGTAGTAACGGACATGTACCCTCGATTAATCTGGAAGCCGTTATTTCGATATAAATAGAAACCAGAGCACGTGATGTCAGTAGCGCAGCTCTATCTATATTAATGACAAAGTGTCTGATGTTATATATCTAATAAATACGTAACAAAGAAAAGGGTAGCATGCAATAGTACGTAGAACAACATAAAGCATGCAGTTTCATGTAATGCCCCTAAAAACAGGGGAGCAGGCAGGACACAAAAGCCAAGGGCTAACCCTGATCACACAAATAAACTCTTACCCACTCTACCAATATGCAGCTTGAGTACCAAGTGATCGAGGTATTCCGTTCAATATCCTTAGATTAGAGACCCTGATACCTCATACAACCAATCAGCCAATGACTAGAAGCCCCTAGTGGTATGCAAAAGCCTCCCTTCGTTATGGATGTACTAGTTCCTATAACCACATCTATGTACAGAAACATTGCAACCACATGGAGCAGTTTCATGCAATGCCCCTAGAAACAGGGGAGCAGGCAGGACACAAAAAGGCTGGGGGCTGACCCTGATCACACAAATAAACTCTTAGTAGTCTCTAACCCACCCTACCAATGTGCTGGTTGAGTACCAAGTGATCCCTTCGATATCCTTAAATCAGGGACCCTAATAACTCATACAACCAACCACCCAATGACTAGAAGCCCCAAGTGGTACGCAAAAGCTCTCCTTCCTTATGGGCTCTACTACTAGTTCCTGTAACCACATCTACCTACCTACAGCAACAATACATTACAATTACAACCATACGGAGCAACATCCAGCCCCCATTTCCAGAGATTCATACCCATAGGATCAAACAACAAATCAACCAACTCCATCATACCAAAAGCTCCCTTTACAATTCCTACATAACGGAAACGCAGTGCTCCTGCCACTGCCATTTGCTGCTAAAAATAAGGCTCCTTTACACGTGAAGCAATACCCGGGCGAGCGATTGCGTCTCCCGCTCCCGAAACCCACCACAGCGCCGCGCCCAAACACGAGGGAAAGGGCCGTTGAATCAAAACCAGCGAGAAAAATTCACAAACGCGAGCGCGCAGCAGCAGCAGCAGCAGCAGCACGGCACAGGGTCAGAGCGCCGACGGAGCTTACCACCACGTTCCGCCTCCCCAAGCTCCCCCCAGCTCCTCCCGTCGGCGCCGGCGTCGGAAGACGATAGGGTTCGGTCCCCGGGCGAGGAGTCGGTGGGCACGGACGAACGGGCCGCGAGATCCCCAATGGCGGGAGCAGCGGGCGCGACGACGAGGGCTCTCGTGGCTCGGTCGCGCGGCGGGACGGGTCGTCCTCCTCCGTCCGCCGACTCGACGACGCTGCCCCTGCCCGAGCCCGAGCCCCGGTCTCCCCCGACGACGAGGCGGCTCCTCCCCGGTCAAGTCAAGCGCGGGCGGCGGGTGGGCGTGCGACGAGTCGAGACGAGAGGAGGAGGCAGGCTCCCCTGGTCAGGTAGCGAGTAAAAACGGGGGGCGACTGGGGGAGGGGAGGGGGGAGGTCGCCTCGTGGCGGAGGCGTAACGGAAACGGCGAGTGGGCTACTGGGCTGGGCTGGGCCCAGGCAGAGCCAGCCCACCGTTGCCATTGCCACGCCGCAGCACGCACGCATGGGGGCCCAGAACGAGAGATCTGGAGCGTCGGAGGCCGATCCGACGGTCAGGGACGAGGTGGCGTGCGGCCTTCGTGGTCCTCTCGTGGGCGTGTAGGGGGGGCAGCTAGTTTCCGTTTCAACGGACGGCGGACTGGCTTTGTGTTATTTTTGGAAGGTGGTTGCATTGCACTGCACTGCACTGCATCGCGTCGTCGTCTAGATTTTTTTTTTTGAGGGGTTTGTTTTTAATAGCACACCTAACACTTTTTTTCTTACTGATTAATAACGCACCTAACATGGTTACACGTTATACAATATCGTCGAGATTTTTTTTAGGGTTTTGTTTTTAATGCCTGTTTAATGTCTCTATGGTTGCTCTAGGATTTGGTTTTGAGATACTGTCTCAATTATTATTCAAGATCTCTTGGGTTGTAGGATTTACAAAATCAATGACTTTTAGAGTTTTAGAATCTCATCCTATGTTGGATGTTGTTGGGTCAAACAAGGCATAAGGGGCTTTTGGCTTAAGATTGTTGTTTCTTAACTTTGTCGAGCTAGAATAAGAGAAGGGATAGTAGTTTGGTTAGTGGACAAAGTTTATCTTAGGATTTATGAGGATAAGAAATGTTATTTGGCGGTTATTTGGTTAGTGGCAAGGTTATTTGGCGGTTTGTGCCTAGCTAAAACCTCACCTAACCTTTTTCCAACAAGAATAGGAGAAACCTTAGCAGTTTGGTTTGATGGCTAATGTTATTTTGGAGTTAAATATTTGGTTCAATTACCGCTCCTCACTTAACCTCGCACAGCTAGAATAGGTGAATGGTTAGTGTGGCAGGTGAGACAAATTTATCTTGATTTGTGCTGGCAAGAAAATTTCTTATTAATAGGAGGGCTAATCAAGCTCACTCAAGGTGGCAAGGCTAGGCTTGCTCTTGCTGGCAAGGCAAAGTAAAATGTTGCCCGATCTAAACTGACACTATTTTAGTTGATCTTCTATGTTGTTGGATTAGTTGATTCTATATGTTGTTGAAATCCAAATAGGACTTATATTTTGGCTGGTGAATGGTGATGCAGGCGCAACCCGGTCAAAACTATCGCCTAATTTCTATTTCATGCGCGAAGAACAATTTCGTGTGGAATTCCTACGGTACATTTAGGTCTTGTTTACTTCCAAAAAAAATTTGCAGAATAGTAACACTTTCGTTTGTATGCGATAAATATTGTCCAATCATGGACTAATTAGGCTCAAAAGATTTGTCTCGCAAATTACAGGTAACTATGTAATTAGTTATTTCTTTTATCTATATTTAGTGTTTCATATGCATGTGCCGCAAGATTCGATGTGATGAAGAATGTGAAAAACTTTGCAAAATATTTTGAGAACTAAACAAGGCCAGCTCTAAGCCTCTAAAGCATCCAGCTCGGACTCAGATAGGCAGACAGCACATGTCGGTCGAGTGATTTGCTGAATGATCCAGCTCTAAGCCTCTAAAGCATCCAGCTCTTGTCGGTCGAGTGGTTTGCTGAATGATTCGCTCGGTCAACAGCTGACCTGAACAGTAAGAACATCACGTTTTTCTTGAGAAAAATAGCATCCAAGCTCGAGAAAAAAAAAGTTACTCATATTATTACTATAATAGATAGAAGTTCAAACAGTTTTAGCGTCAAAACGAACGGCCTGCGGCCTGCAGCTTGACTCGCGCACAACTAGACTCTCGCTGTCTAGATGACATGAAAAGCTCCGATAAATGATTGTCCAACAATCGTAGGAAACATGGGCACATTAAAATTTCAAATAAAAACTCAGGGCTCAGATCTTCAGGCTTGGGAGGTGAAAAATTCTCGAGAAAACCCTTGAGTCCTTGAATTCCACACCTGCCATGCCCCTCAGATGCCTGATGGTTCTGCTTTACGTCATCCTAATGAACTTCCTTGGTTTTCTGGTCTGTAAACATGTCTTTGCATACAGAAGCCTAACAAAGACAAATTACTGATTGCATCGTATCAGGGACAACAGCACTGTTCTTATGTTACTGAGTGTTTCTTCTTGGTCCAAATCGGAGCTGCAAGTTGTCCAAAACGCGGGAAACATTGAGAAGCCGTGGATCATCAGAAGGAATCTCTCGCGCCTGAATTTGAATAAACAAGAGAGCATGAGCAGAATACAAATCACAAACATCCAGAGAGCTTAAATTGCTAACAAGTGACTGCAGACAAATGATTTCAAAGTACAAACAGTCCTGAGACACATATGAAGAATATGTACATCAAGGACCAATATAGTTAACTCTCTCTAGTTAAGAAGCATTCAATTATTCATAGATGCCTTCAAGGTGAAGAAAATGTACTAAGTCACAAGTTCGAAACACTGAAGCTTACCATCAAACCTTTGTGGTATGCCTCAACAGCAGTAAGATATGGAGTGACATTACGGCTTTGCAGGAGATCCCAGACATAATTTGCAGTTGTATATCCACCAGTCTAGATAAATTGGTCAATTTAACTTCAGTCATTCAACCATCTCAGTGAAGCAATTTATGTTCATTTCAAAATGCTAAGCATGTATCGAAAAACAATTCATGCATTCATTGTAGTCAAAGGGAAGGAGTTTGTGTTGATTACTGTTTCACCGGCAGCTGCAAGTAGGAGATCAGATCCCAGCCTGGCATTCAAGAAGAAATTTCTTGAAACCATTTTCTCCTGAAAAATATTGTTGACGTAAAATTTCAAAATTTTGAAGCCAGTCAAAACTATACAGCAAAACTGAAACCGCAAAGAACAGAAAGTTACTATAGTTTCTTGAGCAAGTTGCATTCCTCTCGGAGTGTACCCAATCATAGCTCCCTCAGCAAGTGTCTGCAATTCATAGATGAAGACTTCAGGCAAACATATGCAGCAGCACATGATGCAAAATAAGGACTGATTTTGACTTGATAGAAGGTGGTTATTTTATTATGACCATAGAAAAGTCATTTTACCATTCAATGAGGAATGTCATCTTTAACAATCCCAAGGTTTTATGCATCTGGTTTCATTTTGGCTAGCAGAATTTGTTCTTGTTTGTTAATGGTACTTTTAATCTACTATCTAACTTAATTTTTTTTCACAGTATTTGGCAGTAGACAAGTCCGGCTAAGCTCTGCCAATTCCTTGATGGGCATATTTGTTGTCAATTAGGTGTGACTCACCGCATACAACTCCACGGGTGGGGATCTCGAGCTTAAATACTCTTCAAACATCTTAACAGCAGAATCAAAATCACCACACCGTAGGTAACACCTTTTTCAATTGGAGGACATCAAATCAATAATAACTAGAATAAAATGGAGAAAGCATGATAAGACAAAAAAGGATAGACACAGGGATTATAGAATCAGAATACAAAATGCCAAGAAAATAGTCACTTAAGCTATGCCCACTAGAGATGTCCAATGGGCCATGCCGTGCCATGCCGCAGATCGGCGGGCCGCTACGGGCCGTCATGCCTAGCAGGCCATGCCTCTACGGGCTTCGTGCCTGGCCTTCACCTCAAGGCACAGCCCGCGGGCCGGTTTTCGTACCGTGTCAGCCCGTCAAGCACGCCGTGTCGTGCCAGCCCACGGCCCATCAAACCGACAACAGCTCATTTTCATTTCACCATTTTCATCAATTATTTATTATTTTCACCAATATAACAATTAACAACACATATATACAAGTCATAACTACACGAACGGTTCATGTTCACCCGGGCCGCTACCATGCCGACCGCTGGAACGGGTCGTGCCCGGGTCGTGTCGCGTGCCTAGGTGACGGCCCAGGCACAGCCTGGTCCCTCAAGCCGGGCCGGCCCGGGCCTAGTGGCCACCATGCCGTATCGTGTTCGGGCCGAGCCAAATCACCGAGCTATGGGCCGGGCCATCAGGCCGCGGGCCACATGGCCATGTATGATGCCCACTCATCTCTATAAATACAATGATTCTGTCATTATTATAAATTTAGAATAATGAATCTCATTGTGGCATGCTTATAAAATGAGTTCATGTATATCTCAACAAAGTTAATAATGATAAATACACAAACTATCAGACCTTAATTTTCAGCGCTTCAAGAAAATAGCAAAATATCAACATTACATATTACCTCATAGCTTGCATCACCATGTAGGCATCATAAGTAGATCCATCTCTATTATCCTTATTGAACATTTCCAGAAGTGCTTCAAGTGTCTGCAAAATTTTGAAGTAAAGAAATTTCAGAATAAGCTAAACTCACCACCTTTTGGTGATTTAAAAAAAAAGTATACTAGTGGTAGAAACAATTACAAAGTTAGGGTTATGTTGATTGTGCACGGCCAATGTGCAGCAACCAAAATATATGATGGAAAATGGTAATGCACTAATGCACAAGCAAAAGATCACCTCTTTACTACGCAGTTCTGCACAAGCATGGATAGCAACATGATAAACTGTATGCTGTTTAAAGACAAATCCTCCTCGTCTATTTACATATTCTGCTGTTGGGAGGTTGTATAGCTCTTCCTCTGACACATTCATCATTATATTCTCAGCACTGTCCTTTGCTGCTCTTTCAACATATTGCCAACCTTTCGACTGCCCGACAAAGTCAAGAATCTGCTTGAAAGAGAAGTAAGTTATAGAACATTAAGATTTGGTTAAGTACATCCTTGCGGTCTTACAAATGTGCACCATACCTTTGCCATAGTTTCCTCAGTGGTTGGTGTCTTGTTCTTGAAAGCAGTTATCAGTCCAGCATAACAAAACTTGTTTAATCCAAGACCAGCAGCACTCATATCACTAACTATGGCATACCTATCAAAACAAATTCTCGTTATATAAGAGTTTTTCATGTGAGCAAGTAAATAGGTAAACCGGAAGGTGTTGACAGCTGAGAGTAAACTATTTCTTGAAAAACTCTAATAAGTCGCAATGTAATCTCTAGAGCAAAACTCCATGTGTAAAACTGCTAATGTGTTCACAAATAGTACATCTGACAGTCCTACCTGGCAACCATACCCTAGACACTAAAGACTCCAACTCTGATGTTATCGGCAAGAAATTACCAGAAAGTTGGATTACTCTAGGCCTTCAAATCCATGAGATCAGTCCTACATATCTTGTATTCTCAAATGATAGCTAACTGTTAGTTGTGTGGATGAACCTCTAACAAACAAAATGCACAGCGAACAAGTACAACTCACAAAATGTCGCTAATCTTTTTTGCTAGTTTGTGTTTGGTAAACGTCAAGTCATTGTGCTAAAAGTGGCCAACCACCATAAATGGCAGTGGCAGGCAACAAGTGATGTAATATTTCAATTTCAACTGTGCATTCTTATATCTGTTGGAGCATATAAATACTGTCAAGAAGTGTGCCTTACACTTGATCAGTCTGCCCTGTTGATGCAAGTGCATTCAGTAGACAAATGTAGGTTTCTCCTTTCAACTTAACACCATGTGCCTTCATTTCTTCTAAAAGCTTCGTTACAGGTAAAGGACAGGAGCATCAGTGAGCATAAAGAACAAACGAAACCTGTTCAAGCATGAAAACGGTACCACAATGATACAACACAGCTAGCATTTAGGTACACAGAAAAACCAACCATGATTGCTGCATCTGAGTTCTTGCATTTTCCACAAGTGGAGATCAAGAAGTTGTAAAGGTTAACCTGGAAAACACTAAGAACATCAGACTGATAGTCTCTCGAAGGTAAAAAATAACTGGAGCCAATTCAAATAAGTCAGTGGTCTAACATCAGGCTGCAAACCCATTTCTTTCATCTGATCACGGAAGTAGAGTGCATCTTGTAGCCGGCTGCCTTTCATGGTACCGACTATGAGTGTGTGGAATGTATCCCGCTCAGGCTTCACGCCATCAAGCATCATGTCGTCATAAGCATCACGCAGAAGGTAGGGCCTAAAAACAATGAGAATGTAACTGTCAGACTTGCAAAGTATACATGGTTAGAAAATAGAGGTTTCTGAAACTGGAGCTGTCGCTCTACTCAAACAGAAATTCAAGTCAAGATAAGCACAGGCATGAAGAAAAATGACAGTACAATAGGACATGAAGTAATTTGCTAAAAGTAATATAAAACATAACTTTAAGAAAACAACCGCATAACCACATATTTTCCCCTCAGCATATATAGAGAATAAAGGAGGCTGTTGAAACAGGCATGGACATCTGTGCGTAACCAAGAAAGAAATATGAGAAGCTAACAGGTAGGCCCCTATGTTCTCACAATTTGACAATGCATACAATGCATACAATGCTTTAAGCCATTTGGGAGTAACCGAGGCAATCCCTTCTTTTTCAGGGGGGTAGGGGTATTCATGGCAGTCTAGCTCAGGTGGCCAGGATCACTGACACACCGAACAAAAAGACTACCCGAGTCAGCATTGGGAATTCCCATGCACAAAAGGGTAAACTGGCCTAGAGCTGCATAATACTACCAAAGTGCAGGCGAACAATCGAATGAGCAAACACATGCTAGCACGCACAGCACAGCATGAGCGAAGCAACCGAAACCAAACTAAGGCATATCGACGAAAACGTCCCCCCGCTTGGCAATGCGTCGAACAGCTAGCGCGCAACGCGGGACGCAGCAAACCGATGAACAACATTCTCTTGCCTGCGCTGGGCGACGAGCGAGCCGATGACCGTGTTGTACTCGGAGGTGTTATCGGCGTAGTTCCGGCGCGCGTACTCTTCCGTCGCCGTCGCCGCGCCGCGCCGCGCCGTGAACAACGCCGCCGCCGCCGCATGGCGCAACCGCCCTGCGCCGCAAATACCCGGAGGTCAGCCTGGCGGAGAGATCCGAGAAGGAAATGTGAGGGGGGGAGGAAGTACGAGAGAGAGAGAGAGAGAGACCCTGGAGCACGAGGGAGTTCTTGAGGAGAGCCATGGGCGACGATGGTGCGGCACTGCGACTGCGGGGTGGGGCGGGGGAGGAGGCGGACCAAAGGAAGGAGAAGGGTTTAAGGCGTCCGCCGCCGTTGGATCGTGGCCAAGACGGTTGAGACTGAGATGGGCCGAAGCCACTACTAATAAAGATTATCATGGCCCAATTAAGCCCACTACTAATAAAGTTTTTTTCACGGGAATTTTGAAGTCTTGTGACTCGTGTGATACCGATTGCAACAGACAAACTCTGGGCTCCGTTCCTCTGTAGATCAGCTGGTTGGTTCTAAGTGGTGCAACTTATCTACCCGGATTTAAGTGTTCGATTTGATATGGATATTTGTATTTTATTTTTATTTTAAAATTTAATAGTGCTACGCTTTTTAATGGTAGGTGATGTCTTTGTCGATAGCAAGGCGTCTATGGTGACTTCGTGAATCTCAACATCTGCCAATTTAATCCATCAAAGGTGCTCATATATGTAGGGTTTACGTATCAGCAGCTATCTTACCCTTGCCCATTTTTTAAGTAAAAAAGTACAATTACTCTATTCTTTTTTCGCCATATGTTTTGAGGCGTTTAACTAAACTATACGTTTGAATTATGTATCTAAACTATACTCGAATTCTGCCACTTATGGACTAAACAATGACTCCTCTTGTCTTCTTTTCCCCAAATATAAATCAACCGTGCACGGTGTGCTTGCCTCCTGAATCCAGAGGGCGGCCCTATCCTTATTATATCATCTAGATTTAGGCACTATTTGATCGACAAAGCTAAATGTTAGCTGCCAGTTGAAAGAAAACCAGCTAATAGGTGTTTGCTAGAGGAGCTATTCGCTGATAGTTACTACTCTATTTGTTCAAAATGATAAGATATTTTAGCTTTCCTAGATAAGTAATAACTTTTGTGATACACACTATGTCTATAACTCTAGATATATAGCAAAAGTATTGTATCTAGAAAAACCAATACGATTTACAATTTAGAACAAGAAGTAGTGGTACTTAGGTAAATTGTGCCGGATCATTTTTTTATTAGCTAAATAGTTCACCTTGAGATTTTAGTTGAACTAGTAGCTGAGGTGTTTCGATCCAACATAGCTCATTTCAGCTAATTAAACAGGTCCAGTCACCCCTTGAGATTAAACTACTTTAGTCACCTTTTAGTCTCATGTTTGGCAATTTTAGGGACTAAAAAATGACTAAACCAGGTGACTAAAGTTTAGTCACCTCAAACCAAACTGGCCCTAATTTCTTAAATACGCTGGATGTCGTAACCGGAGTAAAAATATATTGTCATCAAAATGGTCTACGGGAACATAGGGTTGTTCTGGTTACCACAAGCTTGGAAGTAGTAATTAGTTGCTACTAGAAAGTGGACCATTTCTGCTACCAGACATTGATTTATACTCCAATCTGTACTTAACTTGGGAAGATAGTTATCACTAGCCTTGCTTTCATCACTTCTTACTTAAGTCGTATTGGCTTTTACAGTACATATGAACCTTGCAGCAAACATTTGGTGGCCAAACATATAGAATCTCTGATCTAGAGAAACTCCGATCCTTGTATGGTGAAAATTACAATGGATGGAAGCAAGGCGGTCATACTCTTGATGGTGATCCTGGGATGTTTCATGATTCCAACACACTGTAAGTGGACATCACGCGTCGAGGCACGCATTCGGATGAAGTTACTTATTGTTTTTTTATTAAATACAAATTATTTCCATGATATCCAATTCGAGAAATAGAGAATCGATCTTTAAAAGTACTGTAAAAATTAGGTTTACATTAACAAATTGTTTAAGTGAATGCCCTTATGTGCATGCAGCTCGGAATGTTGTTCATATGTGCCCATGCAACAATGAAGTCTGTAGTTGGGGTTACTGCTACTGCTGTTCACACAAAAGTTGTTTTATAACGATGGAGGACTGCTGGAGTAATTGCCGCTGCCCCAAAGTTCCGCATATCCGCTATATCTAAATGACCATGAATCCTATTATTTTATCATAAGAAATAAAAAAAAAGCGGTGGCGTTTATATGATATATAAATATATATGAGGTGTACCTGTTCATCCATACTTGAATCAGTGTTGTGCTGTCAACAAAAACCAGCGTTTCTTGTTCGCTTGAGCTTATCAGCTGAATCTGCCAGCCATTCAGCAGTGTTTTTATCTCACAATAAATCAGCCAATAGTATTTTCTGTCATGGTTTATCAGTCAAACGATGTCGTGGCCGTAGTACATATGGCGTGGCCTACAGTGTTGGGCATGGTCGCATTGTGAGTGTCTGATCGGTTACCGAGTATGTTTTATCGGACACTCGGCAAAGATTTAGTTTGTCTAGTGCCACACTCGGCAAATAAAAACATTTGGCAAAGAGACTCTTTGTCGAGTGTCATGACCAAGACACTAGGCAAACTAGTACCGACACATGGCAAATTGTGACATTTGTCGAGTGCCTCAGCTACGGCACTCGGCAAAACAACCGTTACCGTCCAAGAGCTGTCACGGCCACTTTTTTCTTGCCGAGTGTCGGTTCGGCACTAGGCAAAGTCTTTACCGAGTGCTCGAAAAAAGACACTTGATAAAGAGCTCTTTGTCGATAAGTTTTTTACCTACTGCTCTTTGCCAAGTGTGACACTCGACAAAGTTGTCGAGTGCCTTTAGGCTTTCACCGAGTGCTTGGGACACTATGAAAAGCCGCCATCTCCAGTAGTGTTGGCACGTAGTTGGTTCGCCATCAGCCCGAAACTTCATGGTCTCCGTCATTGTCTTCTAGCCTCGTGGGGTGTTGTCGTGGAGTTGGTAGGCGCCCTTATACTGGCGATCGTCTGACTAGCCTAGGAAGGCTTTGTCCATAACTCTTTTGCATCGAGGTCGTGGCCCTTGCTGGCTTTACTGACCTCTGAGTTATGACTTCCGTCGTGGTTCCCATTCTTTGGTGGATGGTAACTTACAACAGTCTCATTGACCCTACATATGGGCGGTGGTTTGTCGTACTGTCCAATACCACAGTGGACGGTGTTGTCTTTTCCCTGCGATATGGCAGTGATGTTGTGTCCATCACCAAGATGGGCGGTGTTGTCTTTTCTCTGCAATGTGGTTGGGACGAGGTCTGACTGGACCAAGGTGATTGCTATTCCCTCGATCCTTGTGAGGTCAGAGTAGCATGCCGCCCGCGGTGTCAGAGCCTGCAGGCTCAAGTACTTACAAGTATTTCATTAGGTGCCAACCTCTAAGAATAATCAATAACCCTCAAGGAAATGATAATTTACTTGACGGTTTAGAATAACAGCCAAGGAATATAGGTATTTTTGTTTACGGTCCAGAATAACACTAATTTCCTTGACTGTTTACAACTATACTTAAGTTGCTTAGAACCCGCCAGGGGAACATCCTTATTCCTTGGTGCTTTACTTCAACGGTACTCCTAGCGCTCGGACGTCTAATCTGGACGCTAACGTTCGGACGCCAAGCGTTTGTATAAATCACGCCTCCACCTGTCCCGCAAGGAGAAAGAAAAAAAAAGTAGATATGGGAACCCGACTCCACCTGCCCCCGCACGAGAAGAAAGGAATTGTCTCCGCTCTCCACACGCACGGGATCCGCCCGCCCCCAACCTCGTTGGCCCCCAGCACCTTCACCTACCGCCAGCTCACTCCCATAGCCCGTCCCCAGCCCCCTCCCCCGCTTGGTGCTGCAACAACAGGATAAACGACCGAAACAACATACACATGTTATTGCAACAACACCGAACAAACTGCAGCAATAAATAAGTTGAAACACCATAAACATGTTATGCAATAACACCAAACAAAGTACTTCAACAGGTTGAACCGGTTGAAACACCATGAATATATTATTGCAACAACATCGAACAAACTACTGCAACAACATGAAACAACTACTGCAGCATATGATTGAAGCAACTGAAACATACTGCAACATCTCAAAAAGAAAAGACTGTAACATTATGATGAAGAAGTTGAAACACTAAGAAACATATTATTGCAACAACCAAAGAACTATTGTTGAAACATCTCAGATAGACGATTGCAACACCACAAAATCCATTGTAGCTATGAGATAAAGAAAAGAGGGGAGGCACATGGGTTGGGGCGCCGTCGAGGGTGTAGATCGAGCCGCCTCCATCGATGGGATGGGGGATGGGCCCATTGCCTGATGGGTGGAGGAGACCACCACGTTGTTGGATCTGTGTCGTGCTCCATGGATCCACCATGGGAAGGCCAGTGCTCCATGGATCCACCACGGGAAGGCCACCATGGCCACCGTCGAGGTGGAGGACGACGCACCAGGGTGGAGGACACACATGGGGCTTGAGATGGGTAGAGAACGTCGTCTCCACATATGCCCTCTGTTGCGTGCTCGAGCTCTAGCTGAGGAGGAAGATGGAGGAAGGCACCGCGGTGAGTTGGGGTTTTTCCAGTTGGGTGGTGGAAGGCTGTGGTGGATTTCTATGCGTGTGAGAGAGAATATAAGTGGATAAGGGAGCAAGCACTAGGAGCGGAGTGGGTAAGGAGAGCCATGCGGTGGATATTTTAAGATGAGTGGATGAGAAAAGCCGCATGCGGACAGACGCTAGCGGCAAGAAGCCGAGTGAGCAGGCATCACGTTCGAAAAACGGCCAAACGTCTGAGTCAAAGCATTACCGTTACTTCAACCCTCAAGAAATATATATTTCCTTGGTGGTTCTATTTGGCCACTCAAAGAAATTCTCAGCGCTTAAGCTAATTTTGGATTCTAGTAGTGTCAAGGGCAGCTTTCCTCTTGCCTCATTGCGATGACGGCTCAGTTTCTTGTTAGGTGGCCCCAACAGGTCATCGATCACCACGTGCTCGTGAGGACCTAGATCTTGACACCTCTTCCACCGTGTCCTACATGCATGGTCAGCGCCATGATCATGCTTCTTAGGGTTTGATTGGCTCAGCTGATCACAAGATCGCCTCTGTCGCTGTGATCCATTTGGCAAGTGAGGGATGCGAGGGGTGGGACATTTTAGGGCCTGTTTGGATTAGAGGTTTTCCAAAGGAATTTTACAGGAATGCAATTCTTGTATTGTGCTGACGTCATGTAGCGTTTGGAACAAAGGAATGACTCTTTCCATTCCTCTGGAAAGGCTTCCTCTCCTTCACAAAACACAGGAAAAATTACATCCACTCCGATCCAAAGTTTCTGGTGGAAGCCCGAGACACCAGCTTATTTCGAAGGCAAGCAATGGAGTAATAAGCTAGCGAAGCAAAGCAGACATGGGAGGGACGAGACGTGTGACATGAGGGCGGGGCCAGGGCCACCGGCGCGAGGGATGACGACGCGCGCTCCGCGCGGCAGCATGGGTGAGCAAGTTGAACAGGTCGAGGAGAAACCAGTAGAGACGGAGCAGCTCGACGGTGTCGACGGCGCACCCAAGTAGTAGTATATGTCTGTACGTGGTTGGTGCCCGGTAGGCAGGTCCATGTCCATCCGTCCATATTATGCTTATATAATAATTATATTATACTAAGCCTGCAAACGAAAATAGTGACCATTAGTATAAACAAACTA
Organism: Sorghum bicolor; assembly: GCF_000003195.3. Lineage (NCBI taxonomy): Eukaryota > Viridiplantae > Streptophyta > Magnoliopsida > Poales > Poaceae > Sorghum > Sorghum bicolor. The sequence continues at coordinate 4,007,457 of NC_012878.2, forward strand.
TGGTTTTAGTTACTCTTACAATTTCCTTTGCTCTTAGCATTCCTGTGTTCCAAACACCTACTCTATAAAATTCCTCTGTTTTCTCATTACATGTCTTTCCTATTCCTATGTTTTTTTCTTATCCTCTGTTTTTTATTCCTTTGTTCCAAACAGAGCCTTAGGTGGTGTTTGGTTTGGAAGATTCAGGGACAACCACATCCTAAAAATCAGAGGACACATTCATCATCCGCTATAGACGTTGTCTCCTGTTGTATCGAAGGAAGCTTCGCCATGAGCTCCTGCGCGGTGGCACGGAGCTCTTGTGATTGTGAGGTCTCCAAGCGCTAGCTTCAGCGCGAATTCTGGTGGGTGCTAGGCCAATGGGGCTGGAAATCTTTTAGTTCGAAATTAGTTCTGGAAAAGCGCGTCGATGGGTTCCCATGGGATGATTATATTCCCACACTGATCCGATTTCCCTGGCGATGATTCTCTGCAAATCTTCGAGCCCGAGCACGCCGAACGGAGCCCCGTGCACGCCAAGCCATTAGGAGCAAAATGTGCCGTAGCCCCGTAGGGATAGGAAACGGTACGGAGTGTTTCATTTTCTATTTTCCAATTATGTTTTCATTCTTTTCTTTTTTCTTTTATATTTTTTCTTTTATTCTCTTTCGTTGCTTTTTTTTTATTTTCACTCTTTCCTTTTCTTTTCTTAGTTTCGTCGTTTTCATCCTTAGGCCCTGTTTAGTTTTCCACCTAAATTTTTTTTTCATCCCATCGAATCTTTGGACACATGCATGGAACATTAAATGTACATAAAAAGATAAACTAATTACACAGTTTGATTGAAAAACGTGAGATGAATCATTTAAGCCTAGTTACTCCATGATTAGCCTTAAGTGCTATAGTAACTCACATTGCTAATGGTAGATTAATTATGCTTAATAGATTTGTCTTGTAGTTTCCCGATGAGCTATGTAATTTGTTTTTTATTAGTTTCTAAAAACCCCTCCCGACATCCTTCCGACACATTCGATGTGACACCCAAAAAATTTTCATCTTCAATCTAAACAGGACCTTATTTCCATTTTCTATCTATATATTCTTTTTATCATTATTTTCTCATGTACATGTTTCTTTTCTATTGTTAATTATATTTATTCGCTTATTTTTCCCTTTCTTTTGTTTTATTTTTTATTTTTATTGTTTATTTCCTTGCTTCTATTTATTCTTCCTTTTTATATTTAGTTTCCTATGTTTTAATTTTTATTTTATTTCCTTTTCCTTTCTTACTCTTTCTTATTAATTTTTAAATTTTCTTTTTTTTATTTCTTTTGATTGCTCTTTCCTTGTTTCTATTTATTGTTTCTTATCTTTTTAGTTTTCTATGTTTTTCATACTTAATTTTATTTATTTATTCTTTTTAATTTTATTTTTTCTATAGTTATTTTGGTTATTTTATTTATTCTATATATTTATCATTTGTTAATCATGTTTTATGTGTATTTTTCTTTAATCTTGCTTTACTATAATTAATTGCTTAAATAATTTTATTTTTTTACTTTTATTTAATATATATATATATATATTCACATAGTATAAATTTAATGTTTTATACTGTGTTCGGTCATGTTTATGAAGTATACATATTATTTTTGTGTTGTTCATAAGGTTTATATGTGATGTTTACTTAGCAAACATGTGATGTTCTTCGATGCATTTAATGTTGTTCATATAATATATGCGATGTTCTAAGATGTATTTAGTGATATTCTATAATGTATTTAGTGTTGTTCACGTAATATATATGTAATTTTCTAAGATATATTTAGTGATGTTCTAATATGTATTTAGTGTTGTTCACGTAGTATATGTGCGATGTTCTATGATGTATCTAGTGATGTTCTACAATGTATTTTGTAATGTTCACTTAGAATACATGTGATATTCAAATATATTTTAGGATGTATGAAAAGTTTCCATGTGATGTTCTTTTAATTTTTTCTCTATAGCATGTTTTTATTTTTTCCCTTATGTTTTGCTCTAGATTTTATTAATTTTTATTATGCTATGTATTTATTTATTTACTATTTAAATATTCATTATTTTATCATCATTATTTTTATTCTTTTATGTATATTATAATACCAATTGCATGAACCTAAACACAAGAATATTGTTCTTCTAAATTGAGAACATTCTTCTTACAAAGACGTAACATTGTTCTTTTAACCTAGAACATTATCTCTGCTCAATAATAAAAAAATATCCTATCTTCATAAGTCAAATGTTCGTTAAATTTTTTTATTTAAATATATCCATGTGGGATCTTGTTTTGAAATATTTTTATTGCAAGAAATTTGATGGTGTAATTGAAATTTAATTTAAATGTTTGATCTGATCATTATATCTTTTTTAATTCGTTAAAAACTATTGCATACGAAGTGGGAGGGTGAGTTCTACGCGATAGAAATAGCCTGCGCGCGCTCCTTACCATGTGAGCGGGAATGTTAAGCAAAAACTATCGGCAGGTGACGAGAAAATGACTATTATAGGACTCCAATCGTTGTGGCTTCTCTCAAATAGGACTCCAAACATTTGTTTCTCCCAAATAGGACTCTAAACATTGTTTGTAAGCTCTAATGACATTTTAATACTATTAACCATGTTTTAAGTCTTTAAATACATGTATTTGGCCATGTCATGACTCTTTTGCCCCTGGGATCACTGTGCCGCCGACGTAGAACCACGGCGAGACAGCTCTCACTTTACCACCGGAGAATGCGTTCATGGCCACCTGAGGGAGAATGAACCCGTCTAGCGCCAGCCCCACAAACGAAGCGAGGTCCTCCCATAGCGTAGTCGGCTCTGGACCAATGCGAACGGCGAGAGAATCCTCCCGTGCGGCGTGGCGACAGACATATCGAGAGCACTCTCCTCTCGGCCGCCGCCGCCGCCGCCGACGTCCCGTCCTTGCTCCGCCGGCAGTCGAGCTCCGAGCAGACTAGGCGCGTACTCGGTTCCCCTGCTCACGAACAGAGCCTCAGAGCTGATCACGGCCATGACGACAAGCATGGAGCATGGTGATGGATGTCGATGCGGACGCCTCGGGGCTCCTCTTGGCGTGGAGGATCTGTAGGGCCGTGAAGATGCACGGCGGCGTCGTGGAGACAACCAGCAGCATGACGCTCTCCAGGTCCATCCGTGAGATGGACACGGACACTGGTGTGCTCGACGTACATCCCGAAGAGAGCAGTAAAGCTCAGGGCAAAAGAGTCATGCCATGCCCAAATACATGTATTTAAAGACTTAAAACATGGTTAATAGTATTAAAATGTTATTAGAGCTTACAAACAATGTTTAGAATCTTATTTAGAAGAAACAAATGTTTGGAGTCCTATTTGAGAGAAACTCCAACGATGGGAGTCCTATAGCCATTTTCTCGCAGGTGACTGTGGTTTGATTGGCCAGACGCTAGCACGCCCGACGAGGGGCCCGTGGCATCTGGTTCAACCCCGATCTGGTGGGCATGGCAGGCGGGGCCTCAAGTGGTGGTGCGGAGATAGGGGTGCAGCCGTGCAGGCATCTGGTTCAACCCCGATCTGGTGGGCATGGCAGGCGGGGCCTCAAGTGGTGGTGCGGAGATAGGGGTGCAGCCGTGCAGGCATCTGGTTCAACCCCGATCTGGTGGGCATGGCAGGCGGGGCCTCAAGTGGTGGTGCGGAGATAGGGCAGTAGAAGGAGAGAACATCGGCTTTGTTCGTTTTGTTATAAGTTGTCACAGTGTTTTTTTTTCTTACAATAAATCAACGAATAATACTTTTAGCCATAGCTTTTCAAATCAGCAAACAGACTCGTTAAGGGAGACTGACATGTAGGCCCCACTTGATTAACGGATCTACAACTGTTGGATATCTTTTCTCCCGTCACAAAAGGTCCCGTCCCCTTAACCAAATAGGAGAGTCCCAGAAAACTGAAATACTCCCTTCATCCCAAATTGTAAGGCCCTGTTTAGTTCCCCACAAAAAATTTTTTCATCCATCCCATCGAATCTTTGGACACATGCATGGAACATTAAATATAGATAAAAAAATAAACTAATTACACAGTTTAGTTGAGAATCACGAGACGAATCTTTTAAGCCTAGTTACTCCATGATTAGCCTTAAGTGCTACAGTAACCCACATATGCTAATGACAGATTGATTATGCTTAATAAATTTGTCTTGCAGTTTCCTGACGAGCTATGTAATTTGTTTTTTTATTAGTTTCTAAAAACCCCTCCCGACATCCTTCCGATACATCCGATGTGACACTCAAAAAATTTTCATCCCCAATCTAAACAGGCCCTAAGTCATTCCAAAAATTTTAGAAAGTCAAAATATCTCAAGTTTAACCAAATTTATAAAAAATATTACAAAATTTTGTGACATCAAATAGATATACTATAAAAATATAATTAATAAAGAACCTAATAATACTTAGTTAATATCATAAATGTTATTATCCTACCATATAAATTTGGTCAAACTTGATACTTTCTCTCCAAGATTCCTAGAACAACTTTACAATTTAGGATGAAGAGAGTACTAAATAGAAACCTCTTACAAGTTCATCTGACAAGATTTCTTTTCCACGAACCATTCACATAATCAACTGCCGATATTCACCACCACATTTGCCGCCGGCACGGGGCTTCCACCACCACGCCAGGAAACATGGCACCATCTGGCGCCTCTGACATCTCCAATACAACAGAATACATACATCTCATCAAACAACACTCCACCTTTCAAAAGTCTCAGAAGATTCATCACATCCACTACTGATCTGATCAGCTGATTGCCACTCTCAAGTTCAGTTGTGTCAGGTAAACACATGTTCAAAAGAGCTGGGGCAAAAAGGAAAAGAAAAAACAGGCTACAACACATATGAACACCTACATTACAAGATTTATAGACGAGGAAAACAAAAGATTTGGCCCGCATTAGAGCAATCCCAATGCAGAAACCATTGTGGTTTCTATAGACATTAATTGCAGTGCCACCTAAGCATTTTGCTGATGTGGCAATGTAGTTATTGAAGAGAGAGTAAAAATCATAGAAACTGGGTCTAAGTTAGAAACCATGTCTACACAAAATCCAAGACATGAAGTGATATGATTGGATAAGAATGGAGAGAGAATGAATGTGATTGGATATAAAAATATTCTATAGAAACTATCCATTGGGACCATAGTTTCTATATATAGTGTCTATAGAAATTAATGGGTATAGAAACTATACGTAGTTTCTAACATTGGGAGTGCCCTTACACAACCAGCACAAGGCAGATGCATTTGCAGCACATACATTTACGCTGGCCTAGAGATGGAGAGGCCAGGGGACGAGCAGGAATAGTTTAGCATGGCTTACATACATATATACAGTGGTCCTAAGCTGCTAAGGCTCGGGAAACAGGAGCACAATTTAGTTGAAAAATTCTGCACCACCCCTGTTCCCCTAGGTACGGGGACGCTTGGGTACAGGGACAAACCGGTCTTCCACGGTGTCCTTCATCCACCGTGACGAGCGGGTCTGTTTGACTCGGTCCATGAAAAGGCGGTGCCTACACAAATATCAACAGAGAAGAATGTTGATCTATGGAGGAAAACTAGTGCAGAAAATGCATGTTTCAATGGTTCAAGTAAAGCTTAGGTTCTCTCACCTCTCATACTCCAGCTTCTGAATGACGATACCTTTTAGTAGAAACTCCACGCTGAAAACACTTGCACCTATTGGGTACACATGTACATTAGCTGACTGCCCAGATCCTGAGAAGAAAATAGCATGCAAAGTATGGTGTAGTATATCTGACCTTTCTCGAGCAGTGGTGCACAAGTTTTGTAGTCTTCTTCACATGATATAACCAGTAGGTCTGGAGGTACTTCTTTTTCCTTCATTATGGATCGCCCTACCCTTTCTAGTGGCTGCAAAACAAAAAACAAAGGTTAGGTATGTTGTGCCGAACAGTGGCGGACCCAAGATTTAGTGAAGACTAGGGCCAAATTCTAGCGGTCAAAATACAAAAGCTATAATATAAAGTATAGTCTATTGAACAACACTGCGTATGTGTTCATACTTTTTGATCGATTTGAATTTATATACTCATATTCTAGATCTTACCACGCAAATTTTTTTCAAAGAAATCCATATTTTTTTAAAAAAATATTACTAAAATGCCATTAATGTAGTATATATAATAAGTATAACCACATACTCTATGTATGTATGCATACTTAATATACATATCCTAAATGGTCTAGTATAATCACATACTTCGTCTACATACATTTCGTCTGGTCATATGCACCCTAAATATACAAATATAGACATAGGAGTAACTACACGCTATATCACATATTAATAGTTCGCGAAATTTTTTGGTTTTTGCTACTATAGCATTTTCGTTTGTATTTAACAATTATTGTCCAAACACGAACTAACTAGGCTCAAAAGATTCATCTCGCAAATTACAGGTAATCTGTGCAATTAGTTTTTGTTTTTGTCTATATTTAATACTTCAAGTATGTGTCCAAAGATCCGATATGATGGGAAATCTTGAACAATTTTAAAAACTAAACCAGGCTTCAAGAGTTGCTCCCAAAATTTTTAGGCCACGACTAGGGCCATGGCCCTAGTGGCCTTGGTCCTAGGCCCGCCCCTGGTGCCGAACAGTGACCATTGAGACAAATTCCCATTTAATTTGTCACTTTGAAAACAGTCTACAGGTCTCCCAAGGGCATAATACAATCTTGATCTCGCATCCTAACTTGGTTCAAACTTCACAAGCATGGATGGAAGATCGCATAAATTTGACCCTTTACAGAGTACTTAACATGGATGTAATTCTTTTTGCGTCTGTTTGGAGAAGGCATTTGTCAAAATTTGAACCAAATCAAGTACCCTGATGGCCTCATAGATAACCTTTTTCCATATTGTACACTTAATGTATCACAAATGAAGACAGTTAAACAGTACAACATTGGAAAACATAGGAGAAGGAAAAAAGAAAACCAACCGAAAAAAGTCGGTGCTGCATGTTTGTAAACTAAAACCATAAGCTGTAATTGTTTTAAAGAAAGATGTATTTAGATCACATTCCACACATATTCAGTGAAAGTAAAACTTTAGAAACATTAGCTGGTTGATGCGTTACACAAGACCCAAAGTTCATTTTCATTATTCAAGTATTCGGCAACACATAACCGATTGCATCAGAATGCCTACTAATACAGCGATGGATATGACTTCCATATTTTGTTAAAAAAAAAGGTTTTCCAAAGAACTGAGGGAAACTGCAAGCAATATACAAATGACAAGTGTAACAACAATTGCCTGAATGATACTAATATATTGGAAAGTTTCCTACTTTATTGGTTTATTCACATCTTTTGCAAGATGGGGTACCAAAATTGTATTTTAAGCAGCAGGCTCGGCATTCATAAGGAACTGACTTTTCTAGTTGCAAAGCTTTTACTATGCATATCTAGCCATCTAGGTGCATAGCAAAAGCTATGTACCTGGAAAAACCAAAACGGCTTACAAATTGGAGCAGGGTAGTTGCTAATATAAACAATGAAGCATGTTGAAAATGCTAAAGAACTTCATGAGACCAGTATGCCTACCTAGAAGATTTTCAAGTCTAGAGCAGTAAGAACAAACATACAAATGCTATTATCACATACAAGAAAAAAACTAATGCTTGCCTGTACAAAATGATTCATCAACCGTTTAACTTGATAACCAGTTTACTCGACTTTTGGTGTACCAGGTTGACCTAGTTTTTTTATTTCAAAACAGTCTTGTTGATACAAATTGCAACAATGGTGATAGGAAAAGATTCCACAGTAAGTCTTGTTTTCCTAATAAGAGTATTTATATTTTTGTGAATAACCAATATCATTGTCATATTAACCAGTAGGGAACCTCCTTACTGTTTCCTACAAAGCAATTGTTATATAACTAATCCAGTCATTTTTCACATGTAATTCAAATTTAAAATACAAACAAAAGCTTAAAGTATGTTGGAAAATAAAATAAGGCTGACCTGCCCCGATGATGCTTTAACCAAGCTAGTCACCACTACTTGACTTGGTTTCACATTTGATGTTACAAAGACTCTTTTTCCCTGTAAATGATTTTTCAGTAAAAAAAAAAGAATCGAGGACAGGCGTAGATGAAATAGGATTACAAATTTCACAGTACCAGCAGAAGAGGATGTTTGCAAGCTGAGGCCAGTGATATAGGCATGTTGAAACCTATCTCCTTTTCCTTTTTTTCATCCCTCAGAATATACTTCCTCTCATCAATAAAACAGCCTGCTTGTCCACAATTTTCAAGCCACATTGATGTAACTACTGGCTTGCCAAGAGTTATTGCTTCTAGCATATTCTTTGTGCGGCAAAATCTATCTGCAACAAAGTGTGTTGCATCGGCCATCGAAAATGCTTCACAAACTCCTAAGCGCGCCAAGATCTACAACATAGTCCATCATGAATATAACTCATTCAAGTGATGATTACTAACAAGAATATATATAGAAATATAGTTTACCTTCTTTTGACGCTTGATAACATCGTCATCCAAATGATGGCTGAATAAAATACTGACATTGGTCATATCCTTCCTTCTTCTGGAATCTTTTCTCTGCTGATTTGATAGCACCTTTTCAGCATCTAGCTTCAGTAATTCTCTTGCAATAGAAGCTTTTGACAAGCTTCTACTGGAGCCTTTTGATGGATTCGCAGGACTAAAAGTGGGTGACAATTCATTAACCTCTTTTGAAGGTGTTTTCATGGCACTATTCAGAACTTGAGGATTGTTTTTTGGTGATTTGCTTGTATCCCTGACATGGGAGGATTCCTTCAGTCTCTGTGCGGAGCTAATGACATCAGAAGAAGTTTTCCTGTCATCTCTTACAGAAGAATTAAGTACAGGAGAAGCAGCTAATGACTTTTCTATAATGTTGGACATCATAGAAGCTGATCTTCCATGGGAAGGTTCCCTCTTTGCATACTTTAGCAGGTCAGAAACACTTCTTATGAAAATCCGCCTTTTCTTGCATGGTTTTGCCACTTCTGACGGTATTTCATGATTTGCAGCAGCTGCAGCGGTTGACTGTATCATTTTTGTAGGTGTTCTTCTCCGTTTGGGATGCGATGGGGAATCTCTGCATGTAACATCAGTTGTTGGTTCAACTCTGTGTGCTTCAAGGTTTTGAACATTATTTACACTGGTCCGTTGTGCGCTTCCATCCCTTGATTGCTGAAGATCTTGATCATTATTTGTACAAGTCTGCTCTGTGCTTTCTTTTTCAAAAAAACTCAAACCAGATTTGGTTGCAACATGGTTGTTTTGCACTTGCCCAATAGTGGAGGTGTCACCTGTCAATTTCTTGCTTCTCCTCAAATGTTTATCAGATAACTCGATAAATGCAGAAGGGTCATTCCTACCACAATGCCTAGTTCGATGAGCAGCAGGTGCCCCATGGTACTTATTTTCATCGATAAATTTCTTTGAAACTTTGCTCTTCTCTGGTACAGACTTTGTTTGCTTATGTTTCACTTTGACTATAGGCTCAGAACTTTCTTGCATATCTGATCCTCTTAGTCTTTCTTTCTGAGGCTTGGTATTGAAGTTAGTTACTTTTCTTCTTTTAGAACGTGTCATGACACCTTCCTGGATGTTGCTAGTTCTCTGAGAACCATTCTTCGAATGACTTTTAGTTATTCTGGACTTCTCAGCTCTCATATCCCTATTGAACAGAGGTTGACCTTCAGCAGATAAACTTTTAGCAGGTGAACATTGTACCAAGGCCTCCATAGCTTCAACAGCCATTTGAGTATCTGGACCAACATCATTCAAAGCTACATCAGCCTTTTCCTGTTCTTCCAATGATTTGGCATTTGATAGATCATCTAATTCCTTCAAAATGTTTTTCTTAGTCCTGTTTCCAGAAGCCCGCTTACTCTTTACATCACTTTTGAATAGTCTTGAATCTGATAAAGGAATAGTTTCCAACCTCCCAGGTAGTTTTGTATTTCTTTTGTGCATGGCTTCCCCTATTTCATTTTCTCCCCGTGAATTTTTTGTGGAAGATTTCTTTGCTCTGGTAGAATGACTCTTTGATTTTCCTCTACCAGTCGGTTTCGGCAACAAGATGTCTTTGTTTTTACTGAAAAAGTCACCTCCTCCATCATCTTCACGGCTATCCACAAATGCAAATATTTCTGCCTTCGTATTGGAACTGCTACCGATGTCAACCTTCTCAGCCAACATTAAAGTCCCCCTCTTACTTGAAACACGTGGCTTTGCTATTTCCAATTTATTTGGGGTGTTTTCTTGAGATGATAATCCACCATTGATTGAAATCAACCTATCCACAACATCAAAAGCATTTGCTTGTGACAGATCACCAGGCTCCTGTGATCCAACATAGCTTAATCCAGCAAGACATCTGCTGTTGTTTTCACCATCCTCAGCTGCTTTGTCAGCAAAAAGCTTTTTTGCTGTTGAGCACTTAACTCTGCTTGTAGCTCCATCTTTATCATGGTTCTGTACATAACCATGGGAGTCATTATCAACCCCACCAAAGGAGGTGCTACATGTAGTGGATTCATCTACAATTTTTGGCAGGGGATGTATTGCATTGGATGAGGCCTTTTGTTTCCCTTGCTTCATACTGTTCACGGACGTAGTGTCCCGAGGTTCAGAAATTCCACATGTTCGTACTGATGCAACACGAACAGAAGGTAATTTCATCTGAAGGTGACCTAGATGTTGCACATATGTTAGTATTAGAAAACAAAATTTAAGTTTCACTAGAAAGCAAAAGCCAGATTAAATTAAATCTAATAAACTAAACATTTTTTAGAAATAAGGGTTGTATATATAAAAGAAAAATCATGGCACTTTCTTCTTAATTTGAAAGCTGCAGCGGCAGTCTTAACCGCGCTGGTCGAGTTTTTTTATATATAAAAGAAAAATCAAGTGCAATTCTTCATTATGTTCAAACCAGAGGTACAGCCGTACAGAACACTTTTACTATTTGACAATGTCATTCTCTTTTACTTGTCTTCGAGTAAGAATCAAAGCATTCATAACTAAAATTGACCGCAAGATGAATATGTAAAGCTAATTCACCTCCAGTTCCCAGGGAAAACAAAAATGAAATAAAATCTCAACAAAAACACCGGTACCTTAAAAAGATGAGAGTACACATTGTGATTGTCTGAGAAAATATATTCCTGTTATCGGACAAAACTCTAAAAGACAAGTTCTGATTTTAAAATAAGAAACATAACAAGAGGTCTTTGGACTAGTTTGATACCTGTAGGCCTCTCTCAACTTAAAACTGATAAAACTACAGGGCACTTCTGTAAGCATTTTATTAGACTGATCCTAATGAATTGCTACATGACAAAGATAGCAATAATAGCAGATTCAGTAGCTGGTAACTAACCTGAACCTATGCCACCCTCCTCATCTGTCGATGCATCAGAATCCACCAAATTATTGCTATCATCATGCTTCTTAATCCCTCCATTTAACCCCTCGATTCTTCCTTCCATTCCCAACTTCGCATCCCTTTCATCCATTCCTGACTTCACTCCCCTCTCATCCCCTAACAAGCTCTCATTGTCACTTAGGACAACAGTGCCATCGCTCAACTCATCGTCACCTATGTCTTCATCAGAGTCTTCAACCAACTGGGTCTTCCCCAACTCACCAAGATCATGTTCACCATCATCATCTAATCCATCCTTGTCGTCATCCTCCTCCTCAGATTCCTCGACCAACTGGGTCTCAACCATGTCTCCAACAACGGTGTTCACTCCATCCACCTCACATTCTTCATCCAACTGGGTCTTAGTCCAATCGCCAGCATTATCCTCCGCACCATGACCGACATTGCCCCCTTCCCCATCTTCCACCTCCTGCTGCGTCTTCACTTGGTCACCGTCATCGCCACCATCCTCATCACCACTCTCCACCAACTGTGTCTCCGTCCAATTGCCAGCCACAGCCTCCTCCTCCTCCTGCTCCAACTCGTCTACTAACTGGGTCTCGGCATCATCCAGAGGCTGTGTTTCGTCATACAGCGCCCAATCATCCGCCTCGCGCTGTGTCGCATCGCCATCACTCGATGGAGAACCTGATGACCGCAATATACATCCACCAAAAAAAAAAAATAGCACCCTTACATTACATCAATCGCCCACAGAACCACGGCCAATAAACAATGCGCACTCACCTAGCGGAGGTGTCCCGCCATCCAAAACTTGAGTATCCCCGCCACCGCCGTCATTGCCGGTCTCCCCGCGCATCGCAAGTTCGCAACACGGGTAGGACCGGGCTTACTGTGGCGGATGGGGATTCGACCGAACCCCCCAAAGATACTCGGAGGAAGACGAACCCAATCGAACCACGGAAGTCTTGGCCCGACTGGATTGTGCGCAGCGCACAAATCCAGGACGATTGAGCGGAGGGAGAGAAGGGAAATCTCGGAACCAAACCGACTCCTAGGACAAGCCGCCCCGGAACAGTAGAGGGCGGGGAACGGTATGAGGAGGAGGGCGACGCCTCTCGCGGGGGGTGGAGGCACGGCCGGGAAAAATCTGTGATCTGTTCTGCGCGAGTTCGCCGGCGGCGATGCGGCGCGCGCGTGGCGAGTCGTGGTCGTGGCGGCGGGAAAAGAGGGAGCGGGGAGCGGGGAGCGCGCGCGGGCGCAGAAACGGGCAGGGAAAAAGCCAAAACCCTTGGATTCCAGATTTTACCTCTTTCTGTTGGAACGGCTCGATTCTCTACTGTAGGTTTAAAAAATACGGTTGTTGGGGTGGTTTTCTCTAGACTGTTCCTACCTCCTCGAGATGTTGATAGAAGAATGCAAATATTTTATTTGGACCTACTTTAAATCCGTTCTATGATGCCCCTCACAAGTTTGTTCGCTGGTCTAAAAAGTTATGGCTGAAAATACTGTTCATTGATTTATCGTGGGAGAAAAACATTATTGGTTGGCGGCTAATAAGACAAGCGAACGAGACGGATTCATTAATGTTGAGGTAAATTAGAGTAAAAATTAGTTGAAATTCCACAGTAACTTATTTCAACAGATATGAATTGAGTCGGATTCATCAATATCTAAATGAGCCCTTAGGTATATCAACTTACTACTCTTGATTATTTTAAGCACCTTTATGAATTTCTCCTATAAGACATGTTTCTATGTTTAAGGGGAGAAAAGAAAATAAAAGTTCAAACTAGTTTTCACTCCGAATACAAGTAAAGAGGATGGTATTATCTAGAAAACTTGTCTTTACGAAAGGGAGCTCCTACCTAGTGACGACTTCAATACTATGGTCTTCTTTAGATGTGAATTTTTTTTATTTCGATACTGTAGCACATTCGTTTGTTTGTGACAAATATTATCCAATCATAGGGTAACTAGACTTAAAAGATTCGTCTCACGATTTACAGACAAACTATGCAATTAGTTTTTGTTTTCATCTATATTTAATACTCTATACATGTGCCGTAAGATTTGATGTAATGGAAAATTTTAAAAAGTTTTTTGTTTTTGGTTAGAATTAAACAAGGCCTATTTCGACCAACAACAGAGCTACTAGGAAAGAAGAATAGAGAAGAGAAGACAGGTCTTTTTTTTTTTGCGAATAAAGAGAAGACAGGTCACAACAGTGAGACTGTGAGCGTGAGGGAAATTTAGGCAGAGCAAAGAAGCATTTAAGGCGTGGATGAGGATGATGATGTTAGGCTCCATGCTTCGTGTAGAGCTTGCCGCTAGCGCGCTATGCTGATCACTCATTTGCTGAAGCTAAAAACTAACCTAATTTCACAACTAGTACGTAGTTAGAGCTTATTTAGCACATCTCAACTTCATTAGTAAAGTTTTTTTTAAAATAGCTTCATTAGCAACTTCCTAGATGAAGCTGAACTGTTTTGAAAAAAGTGTTTGGTAAAATAGCTTCACTAACTACTTCATGCATAGATGAGAGAGAGAAATGAAGGAGAGAGCTACAATAAGCTATTTTTTCAGCTTCATCCCAATTCATGTGAAGCTGTTGTGAGCTGTACCAAACAGGCTCTTAGTTAGCTATTAACTAGTAAAACACTTATATATGCACTAGAGCTAAATTTTAGCAGGCTGTTTTGTCAAAAAAAAAAAAAACTGGCTCTCAAAATCTCTATAGTTTTTTTTAGGCTGAACAAATAATTTCTCAATCTCAAATTTAAAAATGAAGTGGTTTTAGCCCACTAATAACTTTGCATCCTTCTTTTCTCCCAGTGGCCCAAAAACTCGAATCGGCCCAAATGGCCGCACCGTTCTTCCTGCCCTGTCCTGCCCTGCCCTCACGGATTTTCTCCTCCCTCTTCCCGTGCAGCGCAGGTGCGCTCTCCCCGCGCCGCCGGACAACCCCGGAGCCGGCGCGTCGGCCGCATTCTGCCTTCCGTTCGTGCGCCTCTCGCTCTCCGACGACTGGTGGGCCGCCGCCTGCGCCAGCCGCTGAGGACTTCGTCGGTCTCTTCGCCTCCGTCCTCCGCGCACCGGCCGGCGACCCTGCGTACGCACCTCCATCTCCCCTCCCGCCTCTGCTGTACCGTGGGAGCCCGGCCAGCTGCCCAGGGTGGCCGGGACTTGGCTCCGCCGGTGGTCCCAGGCTCGGCGGCGGCGTCAGCGGCTCCCCCTCCCGCCTTCTCGCCAGTCGCCTCGCGCCCTCGCCCCGTGGGAGCCCGGCCAGCTGCCCAGGGTGGCCGTGCCTTGGCTCCGCCAGTGAAATGAACTAGTAATTGTGAAGCCAGTGTTTTGGTTTTGTGCACAGGCCCTAAGTATCGTACATGTCCATTCCTGGCTTAGCATTACGAGGGCTCACCATAGTTATTCAGTAGTCAGCCTCCCTCTTGATCCATTCCTATGTCCAACACTGTTTTGGCTAGCCCCTCAGCAAATAATGCCTCCTTCTCCTTTTGGTATCTGATTCTGATCAAACTGGTTAATTCTATAGAGAATATCAGTAATCTCTTGTTGCCCAATTTGCAGGTCCAATTGAGTCCGCGTCAGGAGCACTTAGAGTAATCATGTCGGGTAAGGGCCTTTTTTTCCGAGTCTTACACCTGTGCTCTGTGAAGAATGAACTCTGCTACTGCAACAATGTATGCTGATTGTTTGCTCTTGGTGCTTGTTCCAGGGAAATCAGAGCAGAAGTCTCGGAAAGAGAGGCGGAAAGAGGCGAGATCAGAGAAGCACAAGCTGCGGTTTCTCTCTTGGGTTGAGCATCAGGTGAGTTTACCAAGTCCCTGGAAAGGAAGACTGCAATAGCTTGTTTTGCCTTCTTTACTGTCTTAATTCTGATGCACAAAATTCATTGAGTTAGGGTGGCAAAAAGAAGAAGCCGGCAATGCCAGTAGTAGAAACAAGTCCGGTTGAGGAGAAGAAGCCAAAGAAAGAGCCTGATGGCATGAAGAAGAAGAAGAGAAAGAGGGAAGCAGAGGGTAAGCGGAAGCCCAAGTCCAGTTTCCAGGAATATCTTGAGATGGAGATGGGTGGAGCTGTGAGCATGGAGGAGGATCTAGAGATGGAGAGGAAGCTTGCGAAAAAGCTCAAGGTGAAGAAAGGAAAGCTGGGAGGTCCCAATGATGGTATGGATGAACTTTTTGCAGACCTTGGGTTTGGTGGTGACTTTGGTTCAGATGATGAAACAAAAGCATATGATTGGAATGTGGCGGATGACACTCATCTAGACAAGAAAAAAGGTAAAAAGAAAAGTAAGAAGGCGAAGAAGGATGACACAGAGATGGAGGAACAAGATGACATTGGTGAAGAGAATGGTCGGAAAAAGAAGAAGAAGAAAATGAAGAAGGATGGTATGGAGACGGAGGAACTGGTTGATGTAGGTGAAGAGAACGGTCGTAAAAGGAAAAAGAAGAAGAAGGATGACTCAGAGATGGACGAACCAGATGATGAAGGGGTTGACATGGATGAAGAGAATGATGGAGCAGTTCTGGAATCTGAGGATGGAGAGCCTAATGTGGTTGAACTGCCCACAGAATCAAAAGGGAAATATGTACCTCCGAGTTTACGCAATGCTTCCAATTCAGAATCAGAAGAAATTACCCAGATGCGTCGCAGAGTAAGAGGTTTGAACCTAAATTCTATCTTTTATTTACTTGATTGATTTGCAACATGTATTTACCGTTTTTAGTTTGCAAGTGTATTTCCGTGTATGACCTAATGTTTGCTATGCATCAGGACTTCTGAACAGACTTTCAGAGTCAAACGTGGAGTCCATTACTCAGGAAATTTCCACGCTTTTTCGAGTACAACCCTATACTAGAATATCGCTTATTTCTTCTGATATTTTCTACCGTTTGTCTTTCAGATTTTTTGAGGTCTTGATTAACCATGGGACATCGTTTTCTGGTTTTGTTGTTTTATCTACCACAGTCTGTTCCACGAAGTGTTGGCTCTCAGATAATTGGGGATGAAGTTTTGGCTAGTTGTTCCCGAGGACCTCGTGGCAATGAACAGTTAAGGATTTCCCATCAATCAGATAAATATTTTCTTTAGATCGCTTAAGCGCTTAGAATATTTGTTCCATGGACCACATTTCTGTATGATAGTCTCAGTCTTGTCAGAATTTGATATAGTTTACTACTGCAAAACTAATGCTTTGTTGTTTTTGCAGATATGCTGCTGTGTTTGCAGCCTTTGTTGCAGGGATGGCATGCTTGGTTGGTATTGACTTCAGTGCCAAGATCCTTGCCTCTATTGCTAAGTCGTTTGAGGTATCACTCTTCTTATTACTAAGATAAATATGACTTATTATGTTCTCTGTATATCTGCTTACCTTGGGGATTCTTGAATTCTTTTGTGTGGTGATTCTAATGGATTTTTTTATTGAGCTGATACTATTTGTGTTCTCTTGTGGCAGGATGAGTACTCAAAAGAAGATGGTCTATCTCTGAGAAATCTTACCTTACTCTTCTGCTATTTGTGCATATTTGGTGTCATCTCAAGGTTTGTGGTTCGAGTGGAACAACATAATATGTTTTTGTAAAGCCACATCAAACATAAATTCTCATTGCATCCTGTTGTCCGATATTGACAGCGATCTTGTGTATGATCTTCTGTCGATTCTGAGCAAGCGCTTGACAGAGCTGGATGTTTCTACAGTGTTGACCATCCTACAGTGTATGGTGTTATATCACATCTCAATAAACTCAACTGAAACATTTAACCACCATAATAGCTATTCATGTATAGAGTACCATACCCTCTTTTTCTGTCTCTGAGTGAAGCTGGGAATATGTTCTCATCTAAATGGGCAGGCTGTGGAATGAAGCTGCGGGGAGATGATCCAGGTGCTATGAAAGATTTTGTCCTTAGTATTCAGAACTCTGTGAATCAGCTTAAATTGCACTCTGGTGTTCGAGAAGATGGGAAGACTGATATACGGAGCAGAAGAGTTAGTTATCTTGTTCAATGCACCTATTTAAGCATCACTTTCCACCTAGGTTTCAAATTTGTCTGAATGGTTTTAACTTATTGCTCAGATGGAATTTATGCTCGAGACCATATGTGACATTAAGAACAATAAGAAAAGGCCTAAAGAGGATCCTTCACACCATACCCGAATAAAAAAGTGGCTTCAAAAGGTTTGAACCAGTATGACTTGCCGATCATCTGTGTTATGAATTGTGACTTCAGATTGCACTTAAGACTTATCTTATTTTCATTCCTTTTTTACGTACTGACAGCTTAAGGCAGAAGATGTCCTCTTGCGTGGGTTAACATGGAGTAGGCTTTTGGAACCTGATAAGAAAGGGCAATGGTGGTTGTCTGGGGATGTTCCATCCACTGTAGCTAATATCGAAGATGTTGCAGCTGTTATAAGCAAGGACGTTGCAGAGACACAAAAACTTCTTCAGCTTGCAGCTGCTCAGCGGATGAACACTGACATACGAAGAGCAATATTTTGTATTATAATGAGTGCTGAAGACTATGTAGATGCTTTTGAGAAGCTCTTGAGGCTGGGCCTTTCTGGGAAGCAGGCATGCATCAATTTCCCTGAAGATTAGTTGTTGTTCATGTATTTGACAATATTATTGATGTATGCCTTTTCCTGTGTTTGATATGCAGGACCGAGAAATTATAAGGGTCATTGTTGACTGCTGTCTGCATGAGAAGATGTTCAATAAGTATTACACAGTCCTTGCTTCCAAGCTTTGCAACCATGAGAAAAATCACAAGTTCAGCTTGCAGGTATATTGTTGTATTTATCATGTTTGCTATTTATATTAAAGCTTGTTTGGCTCAGAAATTACTTCTTCTCAAGTAGCTTATGTATCTTGTCAAAAAAAAAAAGGTAGCTTATGTAGATTTATTTTATGTGTATCCATTTTTAGGCCATCCCTTTCTGAAATAAATGAATTTAGTATGAATGGACATTCTATTATGACAGCCCTAGACGTCGGTGAATTTCAACTTTTGTTTTTCATATTTTTCATATTGGTATGATGCTAATACCACATTAGCATTGCCAGATGGTAGCTTACATGGACTAATTCAGATTTGGAATGAATCTTGTCTAGCTATTACTTGTAGTGCTTGCAGCCTTGCTTTCAGCATAGTCCGTGATCAAAGGGTCTCTCTTTCTGATTATTTGTTCTCTGCTTTGTTCAGTACTGCATCTGGGACCATTTTAAGGAGCTAGATAATATGGAGCCAAGTCGATCCATGAACCTTGCGAAACTAGTTGCAGAGATGCTGTCAAACTTCACGCTCTCCCTCGCAACTCTGAAGGTGGTTAACCTGGCCAACCCAGTGGAGATGACTCCAGCAAGGATCTCACATTTCCAGATGCTATTTGAGACCTTACTACAGAAAGATGACTCACGGGTGTGGAATGTCTTTACTCGCGTCGCTGGACTCCCAGAGCTCGAGATACTGAGGGATGGCATTGTGCTGTTCATCAAGCAGCATGTGATCGCCGAGGACACCGGGAAGGACTTGGCTGGCAAATTCAAGATTGCAAAGAAGGCACTTGATAATACTGCTGGAGTTCTGATGTAACTCTGTCTTTGTGCACCATTCTGGACACACCTTTAGAGTTCAGTCCTCTGTTCTCGTTTTTCCTTTTCCTTCAGAGTTCAGAGAAACGAAGGATTAATCCTTTTCTGTAATGCATGCTAGAAACTAGAGAAAAGTTTTGGTAGATTGATGCCTTGGTTATTAGAAAGCTTCTCCAAGAGACCTTTCATGGGTTTGGAATGCCTACAAAAAGTTTTGATGATGAGTGGACATACATTATACAATTTCGTAGAAATACTTTCTGACTGCACGTGAAGAAGATCCATACAATTTGAACAGCTTCGAACTTCTGTTTATTGTCACTTACACATCTACTCCGCCAATTTCTATAATCACCTTAAAGTTAAAATATTATCTTAAGTTTAACTTATTTTATCCGAATCAGTAATGACATTTATGATACCAGACTATATTATAAAAAAAATCTCTATCTTAATGCAATGATACGCAGCCCCATGTGTATTCAAGAAAAAAAATATATTCTAGTGATACTATTTATATGATTTTATTTCTAAATTTGATGAAATTTAAAATAATTTTATTTAGGGTAATTTTAGAAGTTGGTTTAGTTTGGTCGGAGGAGGATGGAGTAGGTTGTAAATGCTGAGAGATACTTATCTCACGTGCGGGGGCACGTGAGGCCCCCCTCCTCCCCAACCGAAAGGGTATAGAGAGAGAGAGGATAAGGAGGTCGCCGCTCACTCCCGAGGGGAGGGAAACACCCAAATCAAACCCCGCGCCGCGCGTCACAGCAGCAGCAGCAGCAATGGCGTGCGTCGCCGCGCTCTTCGCCTCCCCGGCGCTCCTCCCCTTTCCCTCCACCACCTCGTCCACGGCCTCGGCCTCGGCCTCCTGCTCGTGCCGCCTCCGCCTCCGCCCCGCCGTCGTCGCCCGCGCGCCGCGCGAGCAGCCGCGTGGCCGGCGCGCGCTCCGGCGCTTCGACGAGGTGCGCGCGTTGCGGTCTCACTACTTTGTCAGTGGCTCTTCCCCGACGCGCGCGGTGCGCACCGCCAGTTGGGCTTGTCACTCTGGAAGGTGCGGCCGCCGACTGAAACTTTGCTGCTGTGTTGCCTGTGGGCGCAGGTGGAGGGGGTGTCGAAGAAGCGGCGCGGCATCGGAGGAGGTAGCGGCGCTGGAGGGTCGCCGCCGTCGTCGTCGCGCAGGGATAGGGGGCTTGCCGTAGATTTCAAGGAGTCACAGGTCCGAGGCGCATCGACTTTTCTCTGTTTTTACACTTTACAGGTTGCACATACATTGTCGTCTGTGTGGATTGTATGCTGTGGGTGGGGTTTCGTCTGTTCAAACTATTAATTGCACTTTTCCATTTTGGATTTGAGTCAGTTTGCACTTTCTTTTTGTAAGTTCACCTCCTCGATTATAAACCATGCTCTTCAGTCTGAATGAATCTCCTGTGGTGGTTTCATACTCTTTCATCATCTTATGCATGTGCCCATGCACCTGTGAGTGCTAATAAGCACACCCATCTTCATCCATGTACATTTCTTCTACCTTTTTTTTACTGCAATTCCATGTGTGCTTGATTAAATGTTGCCCCAAAATCTTACAAACCTTCTCTTATGTTAACTGTGCGGTTACATCAGGTTGCTGATTTTGATGATCTTGAAGAGGACAAATTCCTTAATGCTGTCGTCAAGGTAGGCTTCAAGAATACATGCCCCTGGCTATTGATAATGCTTACTTTTCCATATTATAGTAGCCTATATTTCATCAAGATATATTTATGTGTGCGCTAAGTACTGCTTTGTCATATTCGTATTGCAACTTCCTTATATTATTTTAAGCACAGTGCTCTAGTTTGCTCAAAGATCTCGTTCTGTTGAGTAAGACTTTGCTTTGTTTTGTGATTAGTCATGTCCTTTTCACCTGAAGTAGTTTCTCTCCCTGTAGGTCTACTGCACTCATATCGCACCCGATTATGGTCTTCCTTGGCAGAAGCAAAGGCAGCATTCAAGTAGTGGGAGGTAATTGTTGATATAACATGTGTGTATCTGTTTCAATTGTTGATTTTACTTCTTCCATATAAAATTTCATCTGTTGTGCATTTCTAGGTGGGTGGGGATGTATGCTGGCGTGGAATATAAATTATCATGATGCAATGTGATTTCATAATTTTGTAGAGATTAAGTTGCATCATTTGCTGGACTGATTAGACCACTTGAGACTAAGGATGTAAACATAATGATGTTTGTTTCATTGTGATAGGCATCCTGCTTTAGCCATCAACATGCTAGGGCTTTTGTGATCACAGTAGTTGACTTTGGTACCTTTGTTTATCTTATGACAGATGTTCATCCCTTACATGTTTTGGAATTTATGCATATATTTTGGATGAGGCCACTCATTTTGAAGATCAAGATTTTCACATGTCTTGAACTTAGAAGCTCTTTGTGTATCTTACAAGACATGTCATTTTACAGTGCTTTTATGATTGGGGATGGCAAACTCTTGACAAATGCACACTGCGTTGAGCACGACACCCAGGTGATTATTCAACTGGACAGCTTTATCTCTTCATGTTTTTATTTTACTTTGGTTTGCCACTCTTTTTTTTTCTGTTACTATTTGGGTTTAAAATTTTGAGCTACTAGTAGCTGAAGATGAACTAATTAAAATTTCTGATGAAGTGCTGATATGGATGTACCATTTTCTATGGATAAGAGTTTAGGTATGTCAGTTAATTTTTTAAGGTAAGGCTGCTTCTCGTTGCAGGTCAAAGTAAAGAGAAGGGGAGATGATAAAAAGTATATTGCCAAGGTAAATCACCTATAGGCTATAGCAATGCTGCTTTCAAGATTTATCAAAACATCTTTTTTTTTAGTGCGCAATGAAAATGTTTATGCAATGAACATTGCAATTCTCTTGAAGTAAGGTAACTATCAGTTTATTGTGAATCTGAATTATCTGAAACAAGATTTGTGCTTATGAGTTTTGAAATCCTGGATCCCTGAGTCAGTCTTCTGTTCATTTTCTTACAACTAATATTCATTGCAAGCGAACTTAGCTTTTCAACCATATTCCAATGTACTGGTGGGACTGGACTATTGGAAGCTCCACCATTGGGACTTGGGAATTATTAAAAGAATCATAATCTTAATAATTTTTCTAATTTTCAATATTTCTCTTTTGAGACCAACATGAAAAGTTACCACATATACTTAGTAATCTTTTGAGCAAGGTATTAATTTTGTAAAACTTAAGTCAACTGACAAAGTGATCTACAGGTTTTAGCTAGGGGTACCGAATGCGATCTTGCATTGCTATCTGTTGAGAATGAAGAGTTCTGGAGAGGAACGGAGGCACTTAATTTTGGTCGTTTGCCATGCCTTCAGGTAACCAATTATCGTCATGATGTGTTCACTGGACCTTTAATGATCCGTGTAATGTGAATATTGAGTTTTCTTTTCCTCTCTAGCTAGTCACTACAGGTACAGTTAAACACCTAAAACTATAGTTGAGGCAACTTTTTGGTAACTTGCAACTGTAACATGTAGTTCTTGTTGATAGCACTTGAACACCATAAAAGTTTCTGTCAGAGCTGATTGCTGAAGTCATTCTTTGCTCCTGCAAATGAGATAAACATTTACCATATTGTTTCTAGTTGTATATGAAAAAGTGCTTCACATTTACTTCATGCTGTATAACATGCTCTTATGTTCAAACTTATGACAGGATTCAGTAACTGTTGTGGGATATCCTCTTGGTGGAGACACTATATCTGTAACAAAAGGCGTTGTATCACGCATTGAGGTGCTATATCTTGGATGCTTCAATTCTCTGTATCTGTCTTTTTCATTTGACACTTGCCTCAACGAGGAGAAAAGCAATGATATTTCTTGCATGCAGTAGCTGTATCATTTCTCATAATGTTACACCTGATCCCATGCTCCTTTTTAGTTGCCTAGTGCATGTTGGTAGGATTATGGACAAATTATGCTATGCTTCATTGATTCCTGAATCCTGACTTCCTGTGATCAGTTCTGACTTCTGAGTTCATTTGTTTGGGAGACTGGTCCATTGTTTTTCATTCTCCAGTCATATACTGCTGTCTTCTTCTATATCTGGTTAGGTGTAGCCATAATCATCTTGGTCTTCAATCTCAAATAATTACTATTTTCCAAAAAGAATAAAATAAAAAAATGACTATTTGTCACATGACCCTTTTTTTTCGTTGAACTTGTATGCAGAAACATAGCCCAAACACAACATTGCTTTAGATACATTCAGAATGCAAATCTCTGTTCTGAAAATGTTCTCTAGTAATTATATTTGATATATATTCAACCGAATGACTGAACTTACACTAATTCCTTTGGGATAGCCCAGGTCACTCCATATGCACATGGGACATCAGATCTTCTTGGCATTCAAATTGATGCAGCCATAAATCCTGGTTTGTCCTTTGCACCCATCTTAAAAAAGGCTCACTAGTCTGCTATTTTCTATACGATGATATTCAGAGCATTGACCTATCTTCGTCCTTACCAGAATTCCTGGAAATGATGAGCTGATTTGTTGTCCTGGTCTTTTGTTCAGGAAACAGTGGGGGACCAGCCTTTAATGAACAAGGGGAGTGCATTGGTGTTGCATTTCAGGTACTTTTACTCGGTCACATTACTGGTACCTGGACAGTTGACTTGTGGTTTTGGACATAATTGATGGACAACCCAGTATATGTGAACAGACGTAAAACATATTTAGGTAGATTTCTATTTTAAAATAAAATAGCTATTCAACTTTCAGAAACATGCATAGTTCTGGATTTTGATATGCTCTGTTAATGATCACTCTATATGAACTTGAATTGGTATTTACCTGCTTGTGGATCAGAATCACATGCATTCATTTTTCTTGTCTTCTTTGAGGGTACTTTTATACTTTTGATCAGGGTATGCAAAATATTGCTTCCACCAGTTACAGAAGTTTGCTATATACTATCAGGGAAAAAAAAACTCACCTGCTTGTGTTTTTTTTTCTTTCTATTTTCTTTCTCATTATGTGTTTTGTTTAGGTGTACAGGTCAGATGAAGCTGAAAATATTGGATATGTTATTCCAACTACAGTTGTATCCCATTTCTTAAATGACTATCAGAAAAATGGAAAGTACACAGGTAAATTATTCTTTGTTCTAAAGATAAGCAAGCAAAAACAATGTCTACTTTACCTAGTTAGCTATTCATATTGACATACCTTTTTATTAATAAGTTGGTTTGTACATTCAACCAGACATTACCTTTGCACTATATAAAGTCAAAAGTAGCAACTGCCCTTGAACAAAAATTTTATTCCTTAAAGTTAGTTCCTAATTGTATGAATATTGAGTGTGCATTACTTAGTAAAACCATATTCCAGTAAACTGACTTTGTCAGATGTCTAACCCTACTATGTTGAAGTTGTGCTCAATGTTTCCAAAAAAATATGTAGGATTTCCTTGTTTGGGCGTCTTACTTCAGAAATTGGAAAATCCGGCATTACGTGAAAGCTTAAAAGTACCTTCAAGCGAGGTAGGCTACCTGTATCTTATGAACTTCAACTTGTAAATATTGAAGTATAGATTTTCATGTGTACTCTGATGCACACACAAGAACAGTTCTAGATGGTTTAGCCGCTCTTTCC
Organism: Sorghum bicolor; assembly: GCF_000003195.3. Lineage (NCBI taxonomy): Eukaryota > Viridiplantae > Streptophyta > Magnoliopsida > Poales > Poaceae > Sorghum > Sorghum bicolor. Next base: position 4,032,212 of record NC_012878.2, read on the forward strand.
CTGTTGAGACCTGTGTAATCTATGGTTGCACAAATCATGCATATTGTGTAGGTGCTCCTGTATTTCCACATTTAATAAGCATGATATTGTTCAGAATGGTTTGAGTTATCACACACCATGAAATATCCTATAGAGCAATAAAATTTAAAAGAAAAGCAGACAAAGAGATAAATTATGCTTGAATTCTTGCATATATTCAGAATTTTCGACTGAGTGTAGATGGCTTCTTTTTCTTGTGACGTGGACCTCAGTTATCCTTAGATTAGTCTAATAATATTTAAGGAAGATTTCACATGGAAGAAAACAAAGAATATTTGTGGGAAATTTGCTATCATCTTTGAATCATTCATCCTGGTGGCAGATCCCTTGTGATGGACCTAATTTAGGTTGCTTCAATCAGGACTTAAATGCACCTTGTTGTTTGCGAGTTAGTTACATTAGGTGGGATTGCTACTTGGTAGTTATGGTTTCTGGCTGAGAGTACCTTGCATATCCATGCAGTATTCTAAAAGTTGTTATTTTAAAATTATTTAGAAAAAAATAGTCCTCTAAATACTAACAGTTGGTCCTTAGCTTTGAGCACAGCTCTAAGCTTAGTCAGTTAGTCCAGTGTGTCCCTATGACGTGCCATCTTGCTTTTCTCTTGAAGGGTGTTCTTGTTCGTCGGGTTGAGCCTACTGCTCCAGCAAGCAGTGTTTTGCGAAAGGTAACATTCACTAATTTGATCCAGTTCACATAGTTGAATGCCATCAGCTTTCCTTGTTTTTTATTGAAATGGATCCTTCTGCGTTAATGATTGTCCAAACTGTATTTTGTTCGTCTGTTTAAGCTTATCAGATTGTTTTGTCTCCAGGGAGATGTAATTGTTAGCTTTGATGGTACCTCAGTAGGATGTGAAGCAACAGTACCGTTTCGGTCCACAGAACGGATTGCTTTCCGCTATCTCACAAGCCAAAAGTAAGTTTTGTAGCTTATCCTGATAGCTTTCATTCTTTTATTTGTTGATGTTATCTTTTGCAGAAAACATTGCTTATCTCTATGTTTCTTAAACTTTTTTTATGTGCGGCTGAGCCTTCTAATAATGACAATTTTATGTTGTCCAAAATTTTGTATTTCACTTTGGTTCATCTTCCATTAACAGTAATGATTGGATATTGTGTCAACATGTGATTAGGCATTATATGCGAATCACGTGCTTTGTCAACTGTGCTTTGGGTATGGATGGGTAAAATTTCTTGTTCAGTCACCCACTGGCTTGTAAGCCTCAATCCACCATTTGGATTGGGGTGGACAAGCCCTTATGTGGAATCCCTTTTAACGTTATAAACCTCCTCTGGATATGAATACATTGTTACAAACTTGATCCATCTAAATCATCTTTGTTTTGTTTCCAATGCAACGTGTATGTTCTATATTTCTGATATTCTGTTGCATCTTTATTTAAAATCTATGGAGCTACATTTTTTTCCTACACTAGAGCATGTGTTGCAGTAAAATTTGATGGTTTCAATATTCAGGTATGCAGGTGATATTGCTCAGCTAGGAATCATTCGTGATGGCAATTCCATGAAAGTCCAAACTATTTTGCAGCCAAGAAAACATTTGGTGAGATACTGAAAACCCTCATCTTACCACTTGAAATGCAAATTTCACCGGTGCACTTTTAACAAGAGTCTTAATTCTTAATTAAGGTTCCGTTTCATGTCGAGGGTGGCCAACCTTCTTATCTGATAGTTGCCGGCCTTGTCTTTACACCTTTAACAGAACCATTTATAGAGTAAGTAACCAGTGGACTTCCCCTTTTAGGACTAGTGATATCATGAAGCTTTTAATTACTAAAAGTCATAAATTTCTGTTCATGTACAGGGAGGAGTGTGAAGATACATTAGGGGTAATTTCACCATTACCATGCTAATCTTGCTTGCAGCTTACTTTTGTCCTGAGGCATGCATTTTCTTATTGTTAGTGTTGTCATCTTATCTTCATATACAGTTGAAATTGTTAGCAAAAGCACGTTACTCTCTAGCAACATTTGAGGGTGAGCAAATTGTTATTGTCTCACAGGTATGCTTTATTTTGTGGCTAGTTCAGTCAACTATTTTTATAGTTTGCTATGCTATTATGCTCTTGATTAACTACTGCCATCTAGGTTTTGGCGCACGAGGTCAACATCGGATATGAGCACATGGGCAATCAACAAGTAAACTTCTTCTACCTTTTGGTTGTCTTTCTTATGCTTGTGAATTGGAACTTACGTGTTACATTAACCAATGATGTTACCAGGTCATGAAACTAAATGGAACCACAATAAAGAATATCCATCACCTTGCTCATCTTGTGGACAGTAAGTACTGACAGCCTAATGTTCAATGAATTCCTAACACCTTCTGATTCCTTTCCTTCTCACCTTATCATGGTTTGACTCAAATGTGTAGCTTGTAAAGATAAGTTCCTGACGTTCGAATTCGAAGACGACTTCCTTGTTGTTTTGCATCGAGAAGAAGCGGCTGCTGCATCATCAGACATTCTCAAGGAACATGCCATACCGTCTATACGGTCATCTGATCTATCAGAACCATATGTAGAAACAAAGAATGACATACAAAAAACAAGCGAAGATTTTGGTGAAAGTCCTGTCACAAACTTTGAAATGGGAATCGATTGTCTCTTGTGGGCATGATCATTCTTTTTTAATGGACGAGCTACTGAGTGTGAAGTTTCAGTTAAATCTGCAGTAAGGCCAGTGAATTGCAAGCATCTGCCGGTGAACAATGGCGGCAGGAGTGCTCTCCCATTGTGTAGTCACACACGTACCTTGCGGCAAAGCTGAGTCATGTTTTATGTTAGCATAGACACAATTAAGAGTTATGTTGTACACTAGAAGCCATAGGATGATTTATTCATCTTCATTTTTTAGGCAGTCAGGAATTGAGGGATTGTACAATTTGTCCATCAGCAATCCTGTAAACCTCCGGACATGCAAATATGCAATAGATGGTCCAGAAATTTTGTTGGTTTACGCTACACCTGCTCTCTTATTGATATTGCAGAACAAAGAATATCTGTAGGATGTTATGTTTCCTTTAGTTTTTGTAATCCATGAAGTTTTGCTTTATATAGTTTATTATTCGGAACTGCTAGAGTCGGGTGTCGAGAAGACGAATTGCTTGGGCTTTTCTTAAGGACCCGGCCACTAAACAGTCTGAAGAAAGTCTATTGCCATACATATCTGTTTTTTGATGGTTAATTGGGCATCATGCATAATAGTTTAGTTGTTATACTATGTTTCAGGTTTGTTTATTCATATATCTCGCCTGAAATTTGTACAAAAATGTATTCTGATTTGCTGCATCAATGGGTGCCCTGCCCTCAGGACCGAGTCACTCGTCTCATCAATGGTCTGCAAACATGCTTCATAGCAGCGGGTAAGGGAACGAGCTGCGGCAAATCAGAATGGAGGTAGCCGATGCAAATCTGATTTCACACCTTTGTATTTGTAACCTTACAATGTAGATAACGTATGAATGATCATGTTTAACAAGCAAATGGAGTTGCTTGAATCCAGTGCTTATGACTTCGGTAGGATATTCATAACATCATAGCATGAGCTAAGTTTGCATCTAAAAATGCTAACTCCACACTTGCTCTCCACTGCCAATCTTTTTTTTTTGGTTGACAAGATTGAAAAAAAACTTCTCTCCAACAACTCCTAATCTTTCTGCACTTAAAAAAAAATCAACCCAATTATTCTGCACTTGGGAAAATCAACTCAATTGCGCAGAAATATACGCCCATATCCATCGGCCAATCTAGAGGTCGAAGAATGCGAGAAAGAATAAAGAAAGAACAAGGAGTAGAACAGAGTGATATAAAAGTGATTTAAAAATAGTTAAGAATTCCTAATGCAAGATCATCTTCAATATTTTAGGAGTGAGATTTCAAAAACTGTTGGAGAAACCCAACAAATATGCTTTCAACTTTTTTTTGCCACTTAGAAAACACACTGATTTACCAATTCTTTTTTTTTTTTGAACTATTTGAGATGCTCTAATGACTTTGGTATGGTCGCATCCAAAAAATTGTAACTCTAAGTTCAAAAAAAATGTAACTCCAGAACAAGATTGACTGCAGCAGCAGGATCACTGTCCAAATAAAAAAAATGGCACATTCACACAGAAGGCAATGCTTTGCTATCAACGATAATGAAGCCCCTGGTACAGATATTCACATTCACAGTGCAATACTCATACATAAGATGGGAACAAGATACATGATAGTATAGTGTAGCTCAAGGGCCCTTGTCCACTGCAGAACAGAGGGAATCTTCAGATAGATCAAATTGCTTCAGGCAGAGTGAAAAGCCACCATCAGATAGATCAATCCCCAGTCCTTGTTCAGAATGCACATGACAATTGTGGAAGCAACTGAAAGTGACAAACCATATGGAGTGATCCAGAAATTGGCACAAAATAATTAGAGATATACAACGACTAAGCAGTTTCTAAGGAGCATAACTAGAGCACAACCACCAAACACAATACTCTCATCGTTGAGTGTACGGACAACATTGTGCCAATCTAGTAAAAAAAAGCAAATATAGGACTCAAGGGCCAAGGCCACAGGAGAAACCAGTAACAATCACAACCTATAGCAACTGATCATCCCCAAGACTTCATCAGAACAATCACAACCTATAGCAACTGATCATCCCCAAGACTTCATCAGAACAATCACAACCTATAGCAACTGATCATCCCCAAGGCTTCATCAGAACAACTGAGATTCTTCCTTTTCCACCATTGCCTCTACAATGACTAGCTCCCCACCACATCAACCGCCTTGTCCAGCAGGATTCAAGAAAGAGGGTGGCCACGCGATTGTGTAAAGATAGGTCAGCGCCCCCATGGGCTCTACGTTTGGAAACTTCTCGAGCTTCATAGTTTCAAGATCAACGGAGAAGAGATGATTCCACTGCCGAAAGAACACAAGGCCAGCGGCCACTCCGACGACATCAACCTCATTCCGGTGGTATGACTGGAATAAAGGATCGATCATCTCCGTCAGTGCCTTGTGGAACCTCATCGATTTCTCCACCCGCCTCCATACCATCCCACCATCACCGTCGGCTGTGCCAGCCCACACCTCGACGCGGAAGCCGCTCATGGTGAGCAGGTGGAGGACATTGACATCCTCCTCTTCCCCCCTGTCGACGGCGTCGATGCGAAGCTCCCGAAGGGCAGGCGGGAGGCCCAGAACCGAGAGCTCCATGGACGCCGTGCTGAACGCCACCATGCGCTCCCCACCCTCGAGCCTCCAGTACAGCGACCGGTTCGCCTGCATCACCCGGGAGCCGGCGGCTGGATCGGGCTGGCACGCGATGCCGGCGACGTCGGCCCAGGAGAGCTCGCGGGATGCCAGGACCAGCGCGCGCAACTCGGGAGAGGCGGCGTCCCGCGAAATGCAAACCACCCGGAACTCCGACGAATCGCCGTCGTCGGCAAAGAGGCCGTACCCGACGGCTCGCCCGGCAGGAGGAGCGGGGAGGGAGACGCAGCGGTGGGAGATCGGATCCGCGACGGCGAGTTCATGGGACCCCAGGTTCTCGAGGAGAAGGCGGCCGTTGCGATAGTCCAGGTGCTTCCACGTGGCTGCGCCCTGGCCCAGACAACCGCCGCCGGGAAGGAAGGAGAGGGCGAAGTCGCCACCGTCGGCGGCCGCTGCCGCAGACGACGACGAGGGGGATGAGGAGGAAACATAGATGGGTACGAAGTGGGATTTGCCGCCGTGGCGGTTGGAGAAGAGGATGACGCAGCCGACGAAGCGCGGGCAAGAAGAGGGGTGGCGGCGTCGGAAGCGGCGGAGGAAGGGCGCGCTGCGGGCAGCGCGGAGGAAGGGCTTGCAGGCGGCGGCTGCGCGGAGGAGGTCGGCGGAGTCCGGAAGGCGGATGAATACCTCGCGGAGGAGGTCGTCACCCAGCGCGGCGACGGGGGCGCCGGCCGCCGGAGCCATGCCGCGGTGGCGCACACGGAATCAGAATGGACAGGTCAAGTCTGTGAATTGAGTGGGTGATGGTGAATGGTAAAAGGAAAAAGGCAAAATTGGCTCCTGGACACTCTTAAAAGCTGGCTTTTGCCTCAGACCACTAAGGTCTTGTTTAGTTTCCAAAAAATTTTGCAAAATTTTTCAGATTTTCCGTCACATAGAATCTTTAGACACATGCATAAAGTACTAAATATATACAAAAATAAAAACTAATTGCACAGTTTGGTCGAAATTGACGAGACAAATCTTTTGAGCCTAGTTAGTCCATGATTGGATAATATTTGTCAAATACAAACGAAAAAGCTACAGTGTCCATTTTGCAAAATATTTTGGAACTAAACAAGGCCTAAAAAAAGATGGCTCTGCCAGAAACCATTACAAATGTGATGTAATTTGCTACAAGACACTATAACCTTTATAATAATATAATATTTCACAAGTAAACAAGTCATATAACACATAATATTGGACAAGTCTACCCTTGTCCTTCAATTCTGCAATAGAAACGTTTCATCAGCTACAGAATTCACTGTTCGTGAGAAATCTTTTTTATCTGCGTCAAATGGAAACAAATCAGAATTAGAAAAAAAAATGAGAATGGGAATTATTATCAGAATTAGAAAATTGCATTATTACCCATCAAACACAACCAGAATTGATGCAAAATTGCATAATCTTATCTTCCAAGTCCTTGCATCTTGCAACTGTGAAGCATGTATCCGCCAATTACTTTTCAGCTTTGAAGTCCTCATACATTTTGGTCTTGTTTACTTCCAAAAAAATTTACAAAATATGAATAGTAGCATTTTCGTTTGTATTTGACAAATATTATCTAATTATGGACTAACTAGGCTTAAAAGATTCGTCTCGTCAATTCCGATCAAACTGTGCAATTAGTTTTTATTTTCGTCTATATTTAATACTCCATGTATACGTCTAAAGATTCGATGTGACGGAGAATCTGAAAAATTTTGCAAAATTTTTGGGTAACTAAACAAGGCCTTTGAAGGTAAGAAAACTGAAAACATCTAGTCTAGGCTATTGGAAATTTTCATGTGACATGATGTGGCACTGCCTAAAGTTACCAAACACTATCAGAAATTATCAGTAAACTTTTACAAACTTGTAGGACAAATTAAGATACATCCTACATAAACAAGGGCATAAATAGGACACGAATAAACACCCAATACGTTTTGATTAACAAATGCAAGCCTAAAGACACAGCAGTTTAACCCTAAGGAAAAATAACAGAACACTTACCTGTTGGGAACTCATGAAAATCAGCATGGTCCTACAAGAAAATCTCGCAGTAGAATCGTGGAGGCTCCACCTGTGTGATTCTCCCGCCAGTAGAAACTGCAGCTCCGCTTGGAGGTGCCATCGAGGGGAACCTCTGCAACCAGCACCGGCCTTTGCCGCCGCCACTTGAGGAAGCGCCGCGCCACCATGTAGTAAGGTCAATGTCATGGGAGGGGCCGCCACCGTAGCCGGGAGGGGACGGCACCGCAGCCAGGAGGGGATCCGCCGCCGCCGCCGCCGTAGCCGAGAGGAGATCAGACGCCACCGCCGTCGCCTGGAACAGACCTCGTTGCAGCCCATAGAGAAAGAACGAGAGGCTCTCGTGAGGGAACTAAAGGGGAAAGGTAAAAATGTCAATTTTCATGGCTTTGATTAAACCTGAATATAATAATAGATATAGTGTCTCTCAGCAAATCTACATCTATTTACAGTGTCTTTTGGCAAAGCTAAATATTTTTAATGGTCTACAGCAAAAGCCACGTTCCAAGAGTGTCTCTGAGCAAATTTTGCCAATGAATAATGGTTTTGCTATAGTGACGATAGTTTTGTCCTTTTCTTTTTAAATTATCTCAATTAAATTTTTAAAAAGCATAGTAAATTATAGAAAAATCATAAAATATAAAATTAATTTTATTGGACTCCACATAAGTAGATTTACATAATGAACATATAGTATGACATGCTTTAGTACAAAGTTTTTACTATAAAAGTTTTGTCTTTTTCTTTTTTTATTTATTTTCGCTAAATATTTAAAAAATCATAGTAAATTATAGAAAAAATTATATAAATATAAGATATAATTTCGTTAGACTCCACAACATATCTATACAGCAAATATATAATATGGTATACTTTAGTATATATTTTTGTTGTAGCTTTAGATCTATGCTTTTCATAGTTGCAGCTTCTATAATTATTTTGTCAAACTAAAACATATATATATTATATTTCATTTTGTATATATACTCATGTGGAGTCTAAGAAAGTTAGATTTTCTATTTTACTATTTCTCTATGATTTACTATAATTTTTCAAAGATTCAACTAAATAAATAAATAAAGAAAATGACAAAACCTTTATAACAAAAACTTTGTACTAAAGCATACCATATTATATGTTTACTATATAGATCTACTTATATAGAGTCTAAAAAAATTAGATTTTCTTTTTTATGATTTATTATGACTTTTTAAAGATTTAGCCGAAATAATTGAAAAAGAAAAGGACAAAACCATTGGTACCGTAGCAAAACAACTATTCAGTGTAGCAAAACCGTATTCGAAACCGCTTTAAAAAGATAAAATGCACGGTTTGAAAAATTAAGAAAAGTAGTTTGTCCGATTTTAAAGTTGAAAGAGAAAAAATAGACTTTCGTAAAAGTTGGAAAGGAAAAATAGTAGACTTTTTCCATGATAAAAAAATGAGGCAATGCGTGGTTGCTGGTTTTAGGCTTTGGCATCCAGTGGGAAATACATCGGGCCATAAGCTTGAGAGCGTCTTCATCGGTTTTTTTATACTCACTCCGTCCAAAAAAAATACAATTATTACTTTTCAATTTTAATCACACGAGCCATATTAAACGAGAAGCACGGGTAGTCTGGTAGTGTATCTCAAGTCGAAATTAAATAAAAATTTATAATGACATAACCCAATTAAACGAGAAGCACGGGCACTCACAATACAGACTATATTATAAAGTCTAAAGTTATTTATTATCTCGAATAATGTGGATTCAGAGTCTAAATAAGATTTGAAGTTTTATTTTTTTCTACATCTTTTCTTCAATAAATATACTGCCACATCAATAAAATACTATAAATAATATGTAATTAATTGTCTTGGACTCATTTAGATTTAGAATGCGAATGCCCGGCTTGTTCGTTTCGAGACTTTCCCCATTATTGCCCACCGAATTCTCGACTTGACCTTTCCACTCCGATCCCGGCCCAGGTGCGTCATCGCCGCATGGCTCCGGCGGCCGGCGCCCCCATCGTCGCGCTGGGCGAGGACCTCCTCCGCGAGGTCTTCATCCACCTTCCGGCCTCCGCCGACCTCCTCCGCGCAGCCGCCGCCTGCAAGCCTTTCCTCCGCGCTGCGCGCAGCGCGCCCTTCCTCCGCCGCTTCCGCCGCCGCCACCCCTCCTGCCCGCGCCTCCTCGGCTGTCTCCTCCTTTACCCCAACCGCCGCAGCGGCAAATCCCAATTCGTACCCATCTCTGCTTCCTCTTCCCCTTCCTCCTCTTCTTCCTCCTCGTCGTCTGCGGCCGCGGCCGCCGACCGTGGCGACTTCGCCCTCTCATTCCTTCCCGGCGGCGGTTGGCTGGGCCTGGGCGCAGCCACGTGGAAGCACCTGGACTGCCGCAACGGCCGCCTTCTCCTCGAGAACCTGAGGACCCATGAACTCGCCGTCGCGGATCCGATCTCCCGCCGCTACGTTTCCCTCCCCGCGCCTCCCGCCGGGCGCGCCGTCGGGTACGGGCTCTTCACTGACGACGGAGACAAGTCGGAGTTCCGGGTGGTTTGCGTCTCGCGGGACGCCGCCTCGCCCGAGCTGCGCGCGCTGGTCCTAGCCTCCGGCGAGCTCTCCTGGGCCGACGTCGCCGGCATCGCTTGCCAACCCAATCTAGCCGTCGGCTCCCGGGTGATGCAGGCGAACCGGTCGCTGTACTGGAGGCTCGAGGGCGGGGAGCGCATGGTGGCGTTCAGCACGGCGTCCATGGAGCTCTCGGTTTTGGACCTCCCGCCTGCCCTGCGGGACCTCCGCTTCGACGCCATGGACAGAGGGAAAGAAGAGGATGCCAATGTCCTCCACCTGCTCACTATGACTGGCTACCGCATCGAGGTGTGGGCTGGCACGGCGGACGGTGACGGTGGGATGGCATGGAGGCAGGTGGAGAAATCGTTGAGGTTCCACAAGGCACTGACTGAGATAATCGATCCTTCACTGGAGTCATACGAGAGGATCGATCCTTCAGTGCAGTCATACCGAGATGATATAGATGTCATCGGGGTGGTCGCGGGCCTTGTGTTCTTCCGGAAGTGGACTCATATATTCACCATTGATCTTGAAACTATGAAGCTCAAGAGGTTGCCGAAAGCGGATTGCCTGGGGGCGCTGATCTACCCTTACACAGTTGCGTGGCCACCCTCTTTGTTGAATCCTGCTGAACAAGACAAGCGCTTGATGTAGTGGGGAACTAGTCACTGGTGGGTTCCTCATGCAGCTCTGAGTAATTATACCTGCTTAAACACAGCCATCTCAACCAAGCATTTCATTCATGTTTTCTAGTACCACTTATTTAAGTTAGTACTTGTTATAAAGATGATCGGAAATTTAACTTTTGTGGTGGAAAGATTATGCTAGTGTCATTACTGTTCAAAACTTTGATTGTTACTAGTTTGTTAAGTTTGGCATACTGGCGTAACTGAGTCCTTTTGACTTTGATGTAGGAATATGACGGTAAGCACCAGCATTAGATGTTTTTGCAGAGGAGATGGTGGAAAAGGAAGAATCTCTGCTATTCTGATGATGAAGACTTGTGAGACTTGATAGTACAATAGTTGTGTTTGGTTGGTGTGTTCTAGTTATGCTCCTTGGAAACTGCTTAGTCGTTGTATAACTCAAATGTTTTGTGCCAATTTCAGAATCACTCCATCTGATTTGTCACTTTCGATTCCTTCCACAAATTGTCATGTGCATTCTCAGCAAGGTCTGAGAATTGATCCATCTGATGGTCGTATTGGCTTTTCACTCTGCCTGAAACAAGTTGATCTATCTGAAGATTTCCGCTGATCTTCAGTGGACAAGGGTCCTTGAGTTATACACTATAGTATCCCATTTTATGTAGTACGAGTATTGCAGTGTGAATGGACAGTTATCCTGCTGCTGCGGCCAATCTTGTTCCAGGTGGAGACTCTGGAATTGCCGTTTTTGGATGCGTTAGCTGGTGCTATACTACTACGATGTTAGAGCATCTCCAACCATTATGCATTTGAAGTTATGCATTTTAGGCAAATTGCAAACCCCCAAATGAGAATGGCAAGGCTAAAATCGGGTGATCTCCAACCGTTATGCAAAATGCCAAGTCGATCCCGCGCCAAACTTCCCGCGCGGCTGTCCTTCCCGCGCGGCACTCCTTCCACGCGCGGCCAAACAGCCCGCCGTCGGCCTGCGCACGTTCAGCTCGCCGCCGGTCTCCACGTTCAGCCCGCCGCCGGCGCAGTTTCCATCAGTTTTCGGTCTCCACGTTCAGCTCGCCGCCGGTCTCCACGTTCAGGCCGCCGCCGGCGCAGTTTCCATCAGTTTCCAGTCTCCACGTTCAGCTCGCCGCCGGTCTCCACGTTCAGCCCGCCGCCAACTCCAGCAGTTTTCGGTCGCCGCCATCTCCATCATCGCGAGCAGGAGAATTTTGTGAAGCCAACATGGGATCGAGGGTACTAGAGAATGGATCTAGCCGTATTGCACAGCGCATCGCCAAGGTTTGAACTTCGTAGCCGAATATGTTGATCCAATTCATGTGGTCTTTGTTCGATGTACTGAGTTGCGCAGTTGTTATCAGTTGCGTGCTTCAAGATCACGTCGCCGAAATCAATTGCTTGACGACTCTTCGGATGACGAGGCCTACGACATGATGACAGCTGTTTGTATTGTGCGCACGTTTTTGCAAAAAAAAAGAAGTCATGGTGGTTCGGTCCCTGGACACGCTGTCATTTTTCGCAATAGAGTAGGCGGCCACCGGAGGATGTATCAAGATTATTTGGCGCCGAATCCGACGTACGGTCCAGATTTGTTTCGTCGGAGGTTGTTGTTTTGGACATTACATTAATTCATAATATTTGTTTTGTTATGTCAATGTGCTGACCTTTTGTTTTTAATTCTTCAGATTCAGAATGAGCAAGCCACTTTTCTGTCGCATCATGGATGCTGTTGAAGCACATGATAATTACTTTGTGCAGAAAACAGATGCCTGTGGTGTGCTCGGTCTGAGTTGCTTCCAGAAAGTGACTGCCGCTCTTCGTATGCTCACATATGGAGTCTCTGCTGATTCTACAGATGAGTATATCCGTATTGGTGAAAGCACTGCCCTTGAGAGCCTGCGTAAGTTTGTTGCTGCAATTGTTGAAATATTTGAAGCTGAATACTTGAGACACCCCACTGAGGCTGACGTAGCACGCTTGCTGGCAGTCAATGAGAAAAGAGGTTTCCCAGGCATGTTAGGGTCGATCGATTGTATGCATTGGGAATGGAAGAATTGTCCAATGCAATCACAGGGGCAGTACAAGGGTCATGCGAACAGGCCAACTATCATTTTAGAAGCTGTTGCATCTCATGATCTTTGGTGTTGGCATGCATTTTATGGCATGCCTGGCTCTCATAATGATATAAACGTTCTTCACCGGTCTCCACTGTTTGACAACTTGGCAGAAGGAAAAGCTCCAGAGGTGAACTATACCATTAATGGGCATGAGTACAAGATGGGATATTTACTCGCCGATGGTATTTACCCCCCTTGGGCCACTTTAGTGAAGACCATCTCTAATCCTATGGGCAACAAGGCCAAATATTTTGCAAGAGCACAAGAAGCTGTGAGGAAGGATGTCGAAAGATTTTTTGGTGTATTTCAGTCTAGGTTTGCCATTATAGCACATCCAGGTCGCATTTGGGACAGAGAGACACTAGCATTGATCGTGAGGGCTTGTGTTATAATGCACAATATGATTGTTGAAGATGAAAGAGTTCTGGACCCCGATGAGCGGTTTCCGGATGCCCCAAATGATAATGTGCAACCTTCTCATGGGACGCCCACTCGCACACTGGCTGAATTTATTGAAGCTAGTAAAAAGATTAGAGACAAGCCAACACATTTTCAGTTGCAAGAAGACCTCATCGAGCACCTATGGAACCGTCATCCTGATTTGTACCCCATGGAACCGGCAGCATGATGTGTAATCATCATAGTCTTAATTATTTCTCATATTGTTTGCATTCAAGTGTAATAAACATTTTTATTAGTGTTTTCATTCAAGTGTACTGAACGTATTTCATGACGATACATGAGGACAGCTGACAAATCACTGATCATCAGACAAAACAACACGTCGCCATCAGCAGAGAATCAGCAGCACGGCGATCTCCACATTGACAGCAGCAGGTGCAATGGCAGAGAATCAGCAGTCCAATCAGCTCAAATAAAATATGACGAACATGAAATCTAAGCAAGACAAGAGCACAGCATACATATATATAACAAATAGTCCTTAATAAAAAATCTTTGTGTGATACACAAGTAGAATGACACCAGTTTTGGTTTGAAAACAAACAAAAATAACAGCAACTTGGTTGGATGAAAACAAAAAGAACAGTAACTTGGTTCAAGGCATCAAGTTGTAGGCAAAATCTAATTTTCAGCGTGTCGCGCAAGGATCTTCTTCCTCATTATGTGAATCCACTGCAGTTGCTCGTCGTCGAGGGAGCTCGTGTCAGCTAGCATTATTTCTTTCTCCTCCTTCATTAGAGTTGCTTCAGCGAATTTCTTCTCCACCTCAATTGAAGCTTTGTCTACCTCAATCGTAGCCTCTCTTGCCTTATCTCTTTCCTTGTCACGTTCCTCCTTCTTCTCCATCATCTTGTCCAACAATGCAATGCAAGGGTCGTTGCCTCCCCATCTAGCTTTTTTTGCCTGCTTCTGACCCGGGGGCCTCTTTCGTTCTGCAGAACCTGCATCAGCAACCTCTACAACTTCATCATTATTCTTTTCGTCCCCTGTACTCGGCGTGGAGTCCTTGGTAGTCTTCTGTTTGTTCTTAGTGGCTGGTTTCTGCCTTGTAGCTTGTTCAAGCCTCCATGAATTCCACTTGTCTTCATCCTTGAGCTTATACCAGCAGTGCATGAAAGCAAACGACTTATGCTCTTCGTCGTCTCCCGTGTAGGTCTCCAAGGCATCATTAATCTGCACAAGTGAAAATATAAAAAAATGTTTAAATATGTAAACTGAACCAAATAATGGAAAATGTAACAAAAGAACAAACTCTGAAACTGTACCATGTCTTGTATAGTCTTTCCACTAGCATTCCTACGAAGAGTCTTGTCATAAGCCGCACAAAACTTGTTCACTTCTTTCTGAATAGTCCCCCACCTGTGCATTATTGAATTCTCTGTCCTGGCAACGCTAGATTTCTTATGTTCATCAAAGTATGCACGAACTCGACTCCAAAATGTTGCTTGCCTTTGATTGGCCCCGTGAATTGGATCTTTGCTAACTTTACACCAAGCTACGCATATTATTTTGTCTTCCTCTTGATCAAATTTTTTAGACCTATGTGAAAGACCCTTCCTAGCAGTACGGGTAGCACCTACATCGGTTGCCTGCAATTCCACTACATCTTCTTGAGAATCATGAGGCATAGCATTACTATTAACTTGGCTCTGTGGAGTCACTGGAAAGGCAAAATCGTTTAAACCAGGAATATGCTCAGAATCAGATGTCAGTATGTTTGTGTAGAATCCGAGTCCATCCATTTGAACGAATCTGCAGCAAAGGTTAAAATAAAAGGAGTCGTCATAACTTATCATACAAAGAATATGTAATCATGTAAAACCCTAGGAACATGTCTACAGATGGAGCTGAATGTGCAAAACATGTGTATGGATGGACGATATGTGTGGTGAGCTACGACTTGACTCGTTGGATATATACAAATGAAGCATATCAACCATGCGCGCATTATTTTACATTAGCACAGCGCATGGAAGCACGAAATAAAATACGTACTCTCAGGTTGCATTGGCAGTGGCACACAGCTGGTACAAGGCACGCACGCAGCTTGAACAACCAAATATTGCACCACAAATCTTGCTGTGTGAATGTGTGATGGAGAAGTAAGCAAGTACTGGCCGGGTAGCTAGCATGCGTACACCGCCACCGGCCGGCCGGCAAATCGATCGGTCTCGTTCACCAACAGGACACTGGCGGATATCATCGCCCTGCCGTGCGAGGCCGGCCATGCGCGCACGCAAACGATCGACGTGCGTGAGACACAGACAGCTGGTCGGCTCGCACAGGCGCGTCCTCTGCCGGGGACCGGTCCGGCCGTCGTCCGCCGGCGGGTCGCCGTCCGCCCGCCATGATCCGTTCGTTCCGATGCACCACCCAACACCGACTGAACAATGGGATCGAGCAGATCGCGATGCCCTCCGCTGCACCCTTGTTCGGCGAATGAACATCCGCCGTCGCCCTAAACCCTAAACGACCTAGGAGCCGCGGCCATGCTCCGATCCACGCTCAGCTACTCTATATACGATGAATATGCATGATTACCTGGCCGGCGTTGATGAGGAAGGCTTCGTCGCGAGCGAAGCTGTCGAAGAGGACGCGCGAAGTTTCTGGCGGCGCGAAGCCAAACCGCGCGAAGGGAGGGATTTTGCATAGCCGGACTCCTTTGGCATATATGCCAAGTTTCCCCCTCCAAATGCATAGCTATGTAAAATGCAAAGTCCAAATGCATAACGATTGGAGGGGGGTTTTTTGGAGTTTTATGCATTTTGGTAAATGCCAAGTCCATTTGCATAATGGTTGGAGTTGCTCTTATGATATCATACCGAAGTCATTAGCACTGGATCCAACGAGCTCCATTTACTATAGTTTTATTGAACATGATCGCTCATACGTAATCAGATTTGCATCATTATCACTACCAAGATAGACGCCATACAATGAGATTGTGCATACAATACACAGGTTCCCTGGTAGATGAGCCAAGATGAGTCATGAGTGACTCGTGAAGGCAAGGCACCCATTGATGCAGCAAACCAGAATGCATTTTGCACAAATTTCAGGCGAGATATATGAATAAACAATCCTGAAACATAGTATAGCGACTATCATGTATGATGCCCAATTGCCCATGGAAAATCATACATGTAAACAAGAAACTAGAATGGACGATAGACACCTGACATTTCACAAAGCATTGCTCTCTACTAGATCTTCTTGATCACTGGCAACTGCGGACAACTGCATCAGCACATCATCAGGGCGAGACCTTGGGGCCATGACAAAAGAACGGACCTCCTTTTCCAGCTCAATCCAGCTCTTGCCAGTGTCCTTCCTCAAGCCCTTTTCTCTCATCCTTTTCAGGATCCTGGCTCTGTCATCCCATCTGCCCTCGGATGAGTAGATGTTTGAGAGCAAGACATAAGCGGCAGTGCAGTCGGGGTCCAGGAGGAGCAACTTCTCTGCTGCATATTTTCCAACTTCTGAGTCCTTATGGAAGCTGCAAGCTCCCATTAAGGCCTGCCAGAGAAGAGCGCTGTCCTTGAAAGGTCCATCTTCTATGAATGCTTTGGCATCATCCAGCTGGCTGGCTCGGCCAAGCATGTCAACCACACATGCATAATGCTCCACCTTCGGATGGATTCCATATTGTGATGACATGGAATTCAATATCTCCAGTCCCTTGCTGGCTGATCCAACATGGCTGCATCCATGGAGCAGTGACAAGAATGTGACATTAGTGGGCTTAACACCATCGGCTTTCATAGACTCAAACAATCCAAAAACCTCGGAACCATGACCATGTCGTGCAAAGGCCGCAATGATGGAATTCCATGTAACTGTATTCTTGCTCGGCGTTCCATCAAACACTTCGATAGACTCCTGTAGTTCACCGCATTTAGAATACATATTGATCAGACCATTGCAGACATAGGTGTTCCCTCCGAAGCATTTTTTTATGACCAGGGCGTGGATCTGCTTCCCAAGAGCAAATGGCGCAGAAGCACCGAAGGCCCCCAGAACTGCAGAAACCATGTTTGCATCAATGTCGATTCCTTTGCCGACCATCTCAGCAAACAATTCGAATGCCTTCTCCTCCAGTCCATTTTGAGCAAACCCAACAAGAATCACTGTCAAGAAAACTTCATCAGGATCCTGACAGGAGCGGAACACCCTCAACGCATCCTCCATTAACCCACATTTGGAGTACATATCCATGAGCTCACTCTCGACATGGAGATCAGTCTCGAACCCAGCCTTAACGACAAGCCCATGAATCTGCTGCCCTTCGCTGGCAGCAAGTGATCCGGCGCATGCTAACAAAGAGCTCGAGTACGAGGCCCTGTTAGCGTCCACCGCGTGCCTCATCTGCCGGAACAGAGACAGACTCTCCCTATATCGTTCTGCCCGAGCCATCCCGGAGACCATGGCCGTCCACGTGACGACGTTCCTGTCTGCCATGGCGTCGAACACCCGTTCCGCCGAGCCCGGGGAGCTGCACTCGAAGTAGGCGGTGATCAGCGCGTTCCCGACGGACACCTCAGCGTCGAGCCCGCACGACACCGCCAGCCCGTGCACCACGGGGAGCGACGCGGCGCCCGTGCCCCCACCCCCGTCAGCACGCGCGCATGCGGACAGGACGGTGGTGAGCGTGGCGTGGTCGCACGCGGCGGCGCCAGGCGCGGCGCGCAGCATCCGCCTGAGCAGCGCGAGCGCATCCGCGGCCGAGGCGGACGCGGCGAGGAGCGAGTTCCAGGACACGGAGTCCCGGAGGGGCATTTCGTCGAACGCCCTGGCGGCGTCCCCGCGGCGGCCGCAGCGGGCGTACATGGCGACGAGGGAGTTCCATACGGCGAGCACGTGGTGCAAGCTGGCACTACGGTGTGGGCAGAGGCGGAAGTGGGCGGGGTTCTTGGCGACGACGGCGTGCAGCGCGGTGCCGAGCCGGAGGTCCCCGGCGCGGCCGCAGCGGGCGAGGAGGCCGCTGAGGTGGGCGTAGTTGAGGAGCGGGGACCACGCATCTCTCATTCGGCGTCGGTCGATCGTTGCAGATCGACAACAACAAACTCACCTGACAGTATTTTACTCTTGTTGATTGAGGACGGAATGAAAATAAAATAAAATAGGAGATAGGCCTATGGGCCTTTTTTTTGGATTTGAGCCAGATAGTGCACCCTGGCCGGGGCTAGCCCAGACCAATCTCAAACGTCTGATATTGATGTCTCAATCTAGATGTGCTGCCTGATCTAAGAGTAACTGTAGCGGGCCTCTACTTAAATCTTCATAGCTAAATATAAGTATCAGGACAAAAAAAAAACACAGATTCAGCAGAGACTCTACTAGAGCTACCAAATCTTCTTCCTGTATTTGATTTTTGTTGGCCCAACAAACCAGCTCTCATCCATTGGTTTCCTCTCTACGTACGTACGGACCACGACTGTCCACCCAGAGTTCCTCCCGCTCGACCATGGAGTGTGAGCACAAGCCACCTGCCTCCGTCGTGACTATCCGGAGCTCATCCTGCGACCTTCTAGCGGCAAGGACGGCGTGAGCTCGGTGGCGTAGCAGCTAGAGCTTCGGTGGCCCATATATTATTTGATGATAATTAACTCTAGGGTCTATAATAAATGCTATATACAAATGGTTTAGTATTGCATTGGTTGTTGACCTTTTGTTAACTCAACTTAAATATGTAATTTGTAATAGCTCCTATGAAGAAGTTGATGAAGGAAAAAAAAAAGGGACCACACACGCGTGCACCGCCGCCAAGTCGTGGTGAGCGAGCGTCCGTGGCGATGCATGACGTGACGCACGTATGTGCATACGTTTTGCCTGATGGAAAATGAAAGAGAGAAAAAATTGATTGACTGTTTCATTTCTCGCCTATCTTTCCATCGTCGCTGAGATCAAGAGAGTAGATCTTCGGAACCTGATGCCTCGCATCGAGACACTGGTGTGCGGGCAATTAGGTTTTTGGGTAGCGTCTTTCGCAACTACTTGCCTTCGTCTTCTTCTTCCCATCTTCTTTCTTGTGGACGCTCGCGGAATCGGATCGTCTTCTTCTTGGTGTATGCTCGCGGATCAGATTTTTGGAGAGCGTCTTCTGCGACTGCTCGCCTTCGTCTCCTTCCTCTCGTCTTCTTTCTGGTGGACGCTCGCGGAACCAGATCGTCTTTCTTCCTTGTGTATGCTCGCGGATCGGAACATCTTCTTCTTGTTGGACGTTCACGTGACTGCACTGCTGAAAGGATCAAGATGCCCAAGAGGGGGATGAATTGGGCTTCTCTAAAAATTTAAGCAACCTATAAGCTCCAATTCAACCCCTTGTGCCTAGTGTGACTAGAGAGCTACCGGATAAAAGTTTTGCAACCTAGTTCCAATCCTATTCTAGCATGACAATTCTAAGAATGTAAAACACAAAGTAAATGCTAGAAAGTAAAGGAGTAGTGGAAGAAAGTGTTCGGCGATGTTTTGCCGAGATATCGGAGAGTCGTCACTCTCCACTAATCCTCGTTAGAGCACCCGCGCAAGGGTCTTGCTCCCCCCTTGGTCTGCGCAAGGACCAAGTGCTCTCTACGGGCTGATTCTTCGACACTCCGTCGTGGTGAATCGCCCAAAACCGCTCACAAGCTTGACACGAGTCACCCACAAGAACTCTGGGCGGTCTTCGTGCCTCCAATCACCACCGAACCGTCTAGGTGATGGCGATCACCAAGAGTAACAAGCAAAGAACTCTCACTTGACCCAAACAAGGCACTAGAGAGTGGTGGATGCACACTTGACTCTTGGAATTCAACTAGAGAAGGATTCTCACAAGAAATCTCTCAAATCTCAATCCTCTCTAGGCTCTTGCTACTCTCTTGCTCCACAACAAGTTTCTCAGATGTTCAAATAGGCAAGAGAGCTCCCATGAACGAGGTGGAGGAGTATAAATACACCCCACGAAGTCCAAAGGTCGGCCAACCGTTTTCCACTGAAAACGAGGTCACCGGACGCTGTTGACGTTGCACCGGACGCTCTGCACCGAGCGTCCGGTGACACATCAACGGCTAACTGTACTGTCTCTGACAGGTCACCGGACGCTACTTTCCAGCGTCCGGTGACACCGTTCGGTGCTCTGGGGAGTTTTACAACCTCCCTGAGTTTAAGACCAGACGCTACCCGGTGCGTCCGGTGCTCGGGGAAGGTTTACAACCTCCCTGGGTATGGGACCGGACGCTACCCGGCAAGTCCGATGTTAGCGTCCGGTGCCTAACCCTAGGCACCAAGCCCTCCAACGGCTAAGTGACCTCACCGGACGCACTCACAGAGCATCCGGTGCCAACTTAGGCACCCTAACCTCGTCGAAACGCGACCGTTCCAAAACGAAGTTGGTTCCTCTCGATCTGAGGACTATCTCTGAGCTGCCTAGTGCTAGGTTTACCAAGTGTGCACCACACCTAAACCTAAAGCCTTGCCTAAGTCAAGCTACTAGATCAAAGCCCCTCTTAATAGTACGGTCAAGGGAAAACAAAGTCCTAAACTACTCTAAGTGCCCTTCTTCACCATATGGCACTTAGATCTAGTCTAGTCTTGACGATGTCCATCCATCCTTTGAAAACCGAAACGATTTCCACTATTAAGTAGGCATGTATGTCCCTGTTCATCGAGTACCTATTACCATGACCTCACTAATGACTTTGCCTCTGCAAAACACACGTTAGTCATAGTAATCAACATTGTTATTAATCACCAAAATCATTAGGGGCCTAGATGCTCTTTCAACTGCGAACCTCTTCCTACATCGACTGTGGTCCGCAAGCAGCCCACTATGTCGACTAGTGCGAATAGAGTCGCCGGTGCCTTCGGTACTGGTCCCTCCTCTAGGTATATCTCTAATTCGTTTTGTCTAATTTTTAGTATGTCTACAATTATATTTACAATGTTTATCACTAGCCAGAGTAGCGACAAAATTACACACGTACACATATTTAATACCACCTTGCTGATTATAATTTTTTAGATTAAATTGAACATTAAATTGCTTAATTTTCTAACAATCCTCGTTTAATCTGCATCGAATTCACGACAAGCTGACAACCAAGGCAGCATGTCCAGTGCACGTGCGGGTGCCAGCAGCTGGTTCGTATACACGTCGGCAGGAAGCCAGGAACACGTCAGATATGATGAATTGTCTATCATCTAAACGTTTAATTCGAACCCATCAACTTAGGCATATTTGCCATCACTTTTGAAGATTCCATCTTTACTATAGAAAACAAATTTCTTCAATGCAGTAGGTGTGAATTAAGTTCAGATTAATTATAGTCTCGATCAGGCATCAAAACCATTAGAATCCATATGAAAACAAAGTAGTTACAAGTAATCATAGTTGTGAAGGATCATCCAGATTTAATTTGACGATTCCCGAGCATATTTTCCTCCGTTTCAAAATAGATATCATTATCATTTCCTTAGAAGATATTTTTTTTTAATTTTGGCCAGTTATATATTAAAAAATATTAATATTTATAATACATAGTTAGTACTATTAGATAGACCGTTGAATATATTTTTATAATAAATTTGTTTGGAGATATAAATGTTGTATACATTTTTTATAAAACTAGTCAAAGTTAAAAAAAATTTGATCAACATGAATATTATATATTTTAGAACAAAGGAAGTAGCATAGTAGCAATGAAAGATGGAATGAGCTGAAGGCTTCTTCCAAGTCATCCTGGGCATTCGGTACTTCGGTTCGGTTCGGTACTTCGGTTTTCATAGAAATTTGGTTCCTCGAAAAATAGGTAGCGATCGGTTCCTTCCAAAAATCGGTACCGAAGAAATTCGGTTTCGGTATTTTCAGTTCGGTTTCGGTATTTACCGAAAAGTACCGAATTGATCACATAAACATATAATAGTAAGTTCAAAAGCTAATTTTGACATAATTTGGAAATAATTCTTAAAGAATATTAGTGTCAAATACATACATATATAAGTCTACAAAATTATGTGAGTAAAGTACCACATGTATAAAATATAATAGACTAAAATAGTGCTATTAATAATATAACTACACTCAAACTCAGCATATTTCGGTAAATTCGGTAAATTCGGTTCCCCGAGGTACAGTACCGAATTTACCTCGGTAAATTCGGTTCCTGAAAATTAGGAACCGAACAAGGTACCGAAAATTTCGGTTTCGGTACTTTCGGTTCGGTTCTCGGTTCTCGGTATTTTGTGCCCAGCCTGACTTCCAAGAGGGCACTTGCTCCATGTGTGGATCTTTTTAGAGCATTCTCAATCAGGGGCGGAGCTACATGGAGCACCGTGGATGTGACCACATCCACAGAAAAATAAAAAACAGTGATAAATATCATTTTTTCACAATATTTACACCCACAATTCATAAATTCTTGCACCCAAAAACCAAACGCACAACCTCAAATTTGTTCTAGCTCCACCACATCTCAATGCAGAAATCATCATAGTTTCTATATACATTAATTATACTACCACCTAAGTGTTTTGCTGATGTAGCAAGGTAGAAATCTACACAAAAAGCAAGACATGAAGGAATGTGATTAATAGTGATGAAGATAGAGTGTACGTGATTGTATAATAAAATGTAGAAACTATCATTATGATTTTTATATATAATGTCTATCAAAATTATTTGGGACTGTTCTTTGACGCGCCGTTCACATAGCCAATATCACTCATAAAAGAAGAAGTAGACCACATCTGGTTCATTAGGGGGCTAAGGTTTTGTTTAGTTTCTACCTAAAAACTTTACACCCTATTTCATCGAATATTTGGATATATACATAAAATATTAAATATAGATAAAAATAACTAATCACATAGTTTGAATGTATTTTGCTAGACGAATCTTTTAAGTCTAATTAGTCTATAATTAGACACTAATTGCTACAGTAACCCATGCGTTAATGACGGATTCGTTAGGCTTAATAAATTCGTCTAGTAGTTTACATATAGATTCTGTAATTTATTTTTTATTAGTCTACATTTAATACTTTACGCAAAAAAACTTTATATTTTAGAAATGTTTAGTTCTAATTTTTTTTTGCAGATGAATACTGTAGAATTTTCGTTTGTATTTAACAAATACTGTCCAATTATGGACTAAGTTAAAGAAATTCATCTCGTAAATTACAGGCAAAACTGTGCAACTAGTTATTTTTATCTATATTTAATGCTTCATACATGTGCTGAAAGATTCGATGTGACGAAAAACCTAATTTTTTTAAAATTTTACAATGTTTTTTAATGTAAAGAAGGCCTAAGAGCATCTCTAGGAGTGCTACCTAAATCTACTCAACCATTTTAATACTACCTAAATTTTGCTCTCAACTCCAGTAGTACTACCTAAAACTAGCTACCCATTTTTGTCTTAGTAGAGGATGACTTCTAGGTCCCACAATCAGAGCATTAATGGGAGAGAGATGCGTGTGGGTGGGAGAGAAGATTTGGGTAGTGTCTTTGACCCAAGAGGAATGGGTAGTGGAGAGAGGGATTTAGGTAGCCAACAAATCTGTTGGGTGGAATAGGTAGTCTGCTGGAGTGGATTTTTAGCCCTCCACTACTCAGATTGGAGATAGGTAGTCCATTTAGTTAGTTTGCTGGAGATGCTCTAAACAAAGGCCCAAGCACCCGAAGCGAGAACTAAAGTTGAGCATGCAGCCCGCGGGCCAAAGGCACGACCCAAAGCACGGTCATTTGGCCCGGCCCGAGCACGGTACGACCTGACCCTAACTGGGCCTGGGTCGGCCCAAAGCACGTTGCGGGCCGTGCTTGGGCCGACCCCTCGGCCCGCTGGGCGGCACGGCACGGCACGCTTTTAACAGTAGGCACGGTGTCGGCACGGTATCAGGAAATTTGTGAAAGTTGAAGTATCAGGTTCTATGACTTGTGAAACTTGTGACTTTTGGCAAGTAAAATATGATCTAAGAGTATATTGTGTTATGTGAATTGTGAAGTATTAATGCATGTGACTTGAATGTAATGTATTTATGCTTTGTTAAATTCTATATTAAATTTGATGTTTTTCATATATTGGACCATGGGCCGGCCCGAAGCACTATTGGGCCTCGTGCCTTTCGGACCGGCCCGGCACGAAAATCGGCCCACGGGCCGTGTCTAGGCCGTCAGGCAGACACGATGGCCTGTGGAGGCACGGCCCGGTGGCACGCGGGCCATACGGGCCCGTGCCTAGCACGGCACGGGACCGTGCCGGCCCGGCCCGTTGCTCATCTTTAGCGAGAACACAGGAGTGGGCCCCACTGCTGGAGGGGAAGCCGTTCTCTCTCTCTCTCCGTTGCGAGCAATCGTCCGTCTGCCTGCTGTTCTTCGGGTTTATATACGCGCACTCCACCCAACTCACGCGCCGCGCATTCCATTTCTCTGCACAACCGCTTCCACTCCCTGACGATCGAGGAATCCAATGGTGCAAGCGGGGAGGCCGCCGGCGTGGCGCCCACCGAACCCTAGCCTAGCCGGCACCTCCCGGCCGGCGCCGCCCCCGACGACGCCGGCCGCTCGCCGCCCCGACACGAGGGCCGCACAGGTGATCGGCTCTTCCCCCACCACGCGTGAGGGCGCCGCTTTTCCCCCCAAATCTTCCTGGCGATCGCGGTTGCTCTCTCTATTATGGGGGTTTTGTTGGGGTCTCGGAGCGAAATGGGTTTTCTTGAGATGTTTTCGGGGTTTCCTGTGCTCCGAGCGGGTTTTGTGGCGCCTGCTATGAGGATTTTTTTTTGTTTTTTTTTAGAAAAAAGAAGAAGCAGAGCATCTTCCTGTTGTTTGTCATGGCCTCGGCCAATACTTTGCGAAGTATCGCTTGGCTTTATTATGTGACGTTGTGTGTAGTGTGTACTAGTGTACTACTAATAGCTAGCAAGTGGAGTGGGGTTTTCCTGCGAGTGCCTCGCCAAGTTTCTGTTGGGTTCTTGATCTTTTTTTATTTCTACTTTCTGTGTTTTGTTTTCGTTGCTGTGAAATTTACTGATGCGAGATAATTTGTTCCATTAGGTAGACAGCGTCTCTGCTGGTGTGATTCTGTTCTCACTTTATGTTATGATTTCGCACACTATTGTCTTGATTGATGATGAGGCGGCCTACCTGCAGAGTGCCTCTGCCTGACTCGTTCTCTCCTTCATATGATTTTTAGCATGTACTTAACTGATGAAACTAAATAAATGTTGTGCTACTTTCACCTCGTAAAATTAGATCTGACTTGGTTACACAGATGTTTGGTGTCAATCTTTGTGTTATCTTCTATCATGCTTTGGAACACATACACCCTAACCTGTATTTGAGATGACCTTTCATTTGCTTCGCTCTACTACTCAGGACACACCTTGTGCAGCCTGTGGTGATGGTTCAGGAAATTTTACCCGTTGTCAGTGCAAGCAGTGCCCAAGGTATTCGTAGGTCCCTTTCTTGTTACTGAATTTCGTGCTTGTATTCTGCACAAGCGATTTAATTATTTCATTGGTGCTTGTTTGCGGTTTGATTGCCAAATTTCTCGTAGATATCCTGTTGATCAGTTGTGATTTGTGTTTATGCTTATATATAAGTGCAAAGATGACTATTATATGGTTTTCTGAATGTCTTTGCCATTTTCTTATATGGTTTTCTGAATGTCTTTGCCATTTTATTTTGGTGCGGAAGTCTGAAATGATTTGTGGATGTAGCTCTAAAACTCTACATGTAGCTGATTCCTTCTTATTTTGGAAGATAGAATATTGACATGTGAAATTTTAGCTTCCGGCTTTTATACTTCCTATATTTCTCCAAAAGTAGAGGAATCGTAGCCATGTGCACATCTTTCTTCTATTTAGGCTCTAGGCAGATCATTCAAATAATTCTGTGGCCTGAATTATGTTAAATTTTTCATGCATTTCTTGTACATTGGCAGATCTTGAATTTTTTTTATCGTATTTATAGCTGTATCTATATGACAATGGTGATTTTTTTTTTCTGTTTTGGTTCATTCCAGACAGAAAGAAATTCATCACACTAATGAGTCAACTTCCAGAGTCAAGGGAATTCTAAGACCAGACTCTTCTGATAAGCTGAAGACTCTTAGATATTCTGGCGGTACATATTCAAAACCCAAACCACGAGTGAAGCCAATGCCTGCAGAAGCCATTACTTATGTACAATATCGGAAACCATATGGTAGAACTGTTGGCTCAGCTGGGTCACAAAAAAGACAATGCAGGCGAAGTGTAACACCACCGCCAAGTTCACGTAAAGTATCTCTTGTGGGATCGGCACCACTCACTCAAAATCCTATGCCATCTGGTTCATCCAAGAACTCGTGTTTATTATCTCCTAAAAGACTTGGGCAAACTGAAAATGGACACCAATCTGCTGGGGAGCATATAAGTAGTTCTGTCACTCCCCGAATGGCATCTCTGAAGAACCCTGCATCACCAAATTGCAAATCTTCACAACCTTCCAGTGCAAATTTGAATACTGACGCTACTCCTAGAAATATTGACAGCATGGACAGTGTAAATGCACTTGCTGGGAGTTATGGTTCAAGTATTTTTCATTCTCAAGACCAGAGTAGTCGAAAACTGCCTGCTAGTTTACCAAAAGAGGCAGTTGTAAATCCTGTGTCTCCTAGTCCCAAGCAAGTGCGTGTTCCACATCCAAGTAAGGTTCCTCTTGATACAAAGGCAGGACCTTCTTCTAAGAGTGTAGGCACACCTGATAGTGGAAGCATAAAGTTAACTGCAAGTACTGCAGGTCCTGTCTTGCAAGCATCAAGTGTGGAGCCTGCTTTGTTAAACCCAACATCTGTGCTTAGTCAAAAGCCCATGGAGGTGTATCCGGATACAAGAGCTGCAGCTCCAATCAGGCAAGAACCAAGTGTGAAGCCTGTATTGCTGACCCCAATACCTGTTCACAGTGAAACTTCCACCGATGTATATTGTAATAGTAGATCAAGACCTAATCCCAGCACAAATTTGTTGAACAAAAAAAGCAACCTGGCCACGCTGCAGCACAAAGACATTTCTCCAATGCATAGGCCACAGTCTATGGCTTCTACAGAGCATACTGCTGTGTCAAAAGAAAGAAACATGGTGGAGAAAAACATTTCTCCGACGCACAGCCTGCAGTCCATGACTCATGCACAACTTACTTCACTACCAAAAGAGATTTCAGCGGGCTCAACTAATTGTCACAGATCTTCAGGTATACTGATCCTAATATATTATTTGAGCATAACTCTTGTGAAGATATGGACTCTCACCTATAGTTTTCACTTGCACATTTGAACGTGCTATATTGTTGAGGTTCATTTCATCCTTTTTTTTTTGTAGAATACGCAGGAGAGCACAAGAAGCATTATCAATCAGAGGCCCGTTGGATGTAAGGAATTGGCTTATTGTGCATTTCTTTCTTGCTTTGTGTATGCATATATGTATGGGGAGCCACAATTATTCTATGGATGGTTATACATGTTTGATCTGTCCTTTCACCTGAGATAGGCAAATTTCGTTTCTCTAGTGCACTGTTACTTGTTGCAGTCCCTGAGTATATCTTGCAGCCAGACAGTCATTCAGTAATAATATTTAACCTACAGACAATTTGATATTCCAATGGCATAAACTCCTATACTTTTTAATATAAGAACATTACACTGACTGAGTGAGGGTAACGCGTGACTGTATATTATAGTATTACTGAGCTGTTTGGGGCTATCAAATGATTTTTCAGTGATTGTTTGGAGCTATCTCATGACTGTAACAGGTGGAGAAGCTAATTCCTAGGACAACAGTTGTGTACATCATGCTTCCTTCGGTTCAAAATAGATGTTGTTTAGGCTTTTTTGCTATTTTCAAAGTACATATGGCTCTACAACTTCAATGTAACTTTAGTATACTTTTTCCTACTTTGCTCCTCCTTTATTTCATCATTAACTAACTACTTTTCCCATGTATCCCAAGCATGCATCAAAATTAATAGGCACACTTTAGGAAGGATTAAATGAGGGTATAAAGTTGTGCATCCTTAGGCTACTACCAACAGGCCCTAACTCTAAAATGACATGTATTTGAACAAGAGGGAGATGTAATTATCTATGACCTGAACATTGAAGCAATGTGATTATGTTTTCTTCTGTAATATTGAAGTGTCAATCCTTTTGCTCTAATAGTGAGATGTTATGAAATCTGTAATATTATGCTATTACTATCTGCATACTTTTCTTTCAGTCAAACACTAATATTAGGATTCCATGTTTCATTTAGGGGCAAATTTCATGTGACTGGAGAGTTGACACATACTTGTTATGAACTTGAAGCCCACTGCCCAGCTGTGATGGACTGCAGAGCTTATGAAGCTTCAAAGCAAATGCCTGAAATTTTAAATTTAGAGGCTGTACCTCTTTCCCAGCTGTGGCCAAAGAAGTTCAAGATGGAACCCCCGGACGATCAGGATATTAGACTGTGGTTTATAAGCAGTCACCAAAGGTATATATGCCCTAGTAAGTGTAGTTTCTACTTGCAAGGAATGCCAGGAACAGTTCTGGTTAAGTAATTTTCAAGTTGCATATATGCCAATTACACTTGTCAGTGATTAAGTTTCTTAAGGCTTCTGATCACATCTATAATAAATGGTAAAACGTATACTCTGGTCTTAAAAATCATGCAAGTGTCTATGTATTTAAAAAATCAAAACCCTTGGTATTTAGGAGTCTCTCTGGACCTGCACACATGTCATGCATGTATCTTCTCTCTGATTAGCTTAACAATCATTTATTACAGGCCACACAGGAGTTTTAATCATCTTGTTGACAAAGTTTCTTCACATATTGGCTTGTTGACCAGCATTGGTGATGCTGAATTGGCGATATTTTCATCCAAGTTGCTTGCACCAGACTATCAGAGTATGTATGCATGTTCTTTTTTGAAGAGAATGTCTGCATGTTCTTGCAAGCCTCTGTTTCCATTACTCATCTTTTTACTGTTGTACCAAGAATGAGTGCTTTTGCAAATCTGTTATTGTCTTTTCCCAAGCTTTCTTTCTTTCTTTCTATTTTTTTTTTCTAATACTTGGTGGATTTTGTTTCTATCGCTTGACTTGCACAGCACATGGAGTTTGCATGGACCTGTTTAAAATATTAAAGAGTTTTTATTATATCTTTGGCAAACTAGTGTGCAGGTATAAATTTGTCATCTGACTTCTAAACAATTATTATCATAATAGGGAAGAACGGTGAATTGTATTTTTGGGGTGTCTTCGGGAAACATCTGAGGAAGAAGTGGCGTAAACCCAACAATCATATACAAAATGTGAACAGCAATTCCAGTCCACCAAATGAAATTTCTTCTGACAGATCTGAGATAGGCATGAAGTTGGATGCAATAAAAGGCAAGGAGAGAGAGAATGCCATATCTGATATTGGTGTGACATCGGATGCACGAGAAGGTGAAGAAAAAGACAATCCAATGCATGTCGCAAAAGACAGCGGTATAGTGAGGGACAGTTATGAGGGGATTGCAGAGGCATTGGATTTATCAGGAGGCAAGGAGACTGATAGGGACAATGACTGCGTGGCAGTGCTCAGAACTCCTGATTCAAACCCTGCATCCAGTTGCACAGCTCCTGCTTCTTCATTTCTTAACAGATGCTGCAGTCATGACTCTGCAAACAAGCACAATTTTAGTTTAGAAGGTTACACTATTCAACTGATTGCTCTAAGTTTTGTTTTGATCAATCCTCAGTTTCTTATTAAGCTTCTTACTTTCCATTTTTACAGATTCTGCATGTCAACCTGTTGACAGATCTTCAGCTAGCTCAGAGCTTATGCTGGACGTACCCCCTGGGTTTTCTCTAGATGTGCCTCCTGGCTTCACAAAAGCTCACCGTCAGCTTCAGATCAAAGATACTCCAGTGTCTTATGCCGATGCTTTTGCCAGTCTAGTTTTGGACTGTCCTCCTGGATTTCCTATTGATATTCCTCCTGGCTTTACTGAAGTTCACCGCCAGCTCCCTGCAATTTCCCCTGCTGGACCAGAAGCTGGCGTTTCTATCCATGGCACTGAAACAAAGCCTCTCATTAGGTTCTCTCTAAATGTTCCAAGCTCTGTTAAAATGGAAGTTCCTCCTGGATTTACTGTGCATGCGGTGAAAAAAGAGCCTCGGTTGCCTGTTGATAAGACCACAGAGAAGCAAACAACATCTCGTTTGACATCTGGTGCATCTCCACTGGTAAAAGGTGCAGCAGCCGATGAAATGAAAATCACGCGTGATGAGGTACAAAGTTGCCCCCATCCTCTCCCCCAACCCTATTTCTTAACTAAAAATGTCAGTGTTTTGATCAGTAATTCAGCATCTGGGGTTGACGACTGTCCACTTGTGCGCATTATGTTAAGATTTACGTAAGGCTTGACAACGTAGCTAATAGGATTTGTCGAAGGACATGCGATGTTGATGATGGTATATGAACCTTCTTGTACATGTGGGAAAGCCATGTTGTCTATTTGCATCCTAGCTAATCAGCACATTTGTGCATACGAAATGCATCGATCTGCATTCTTTTCTCTCAGGCACTCACTTTTTTGGCATCGTCGGAGACGGAGAGGGGTACTTAAAAAGGATTTGTCGTTTTGAATGTTACAGGCAAAAATGGAACAAGATGAAACTTCAGAGGAGCAAGAGTGCCCTAAGATCAGGCGGCTTTCAGACCTGTATCGCGGGCGTTCCGAGGACAGCACTGAAGTTTGCGGACCAGTATCTTCGGCACACATGACTGGCAAGTTATTCCATGATACAGGCGCACATGAGAAACAGACGACGCATCCAAGAAAGAGAGGCCGGCAAGAATCACCGGAGCGTCCTGCTGCAGACACAGACAGTGGCGGAGCGTGGGGACAGATCAAATCAAGGGGCCGGGGGACAATTCCAAACTAAACTAAATGGCACAAATTTGTGTATGTTTGTGATCCATGACCCATACTAAAACGGCTGTTGGCTGGTGCAATGTAACGAGCTGAGTCACAAGAAACAGAGTTGTGTGAGCTCTAGCTTAGGCCATGCATGTTTGATTCCCCCTATTAAACTTTACTTCCTATCATCGAATGTTTGGACACATGCATGAAGTATTAAATATAGACTATTTATAAAACTAAAAACACAGCTAGAGAATAATTATAATCTGCGAGATAATTAATTAGAACCCTTGGCAAACTTCACAGGCTTGGGTTGCTACAATTCTTTTCTTGAAAAGGTTTCCACGGCATGCGATAGGCCCACCACCTACCTCAAACCTGGGAGCTGACAATCCTCTCGAAGGATTAGTCGGGCCCTCGCTCAGGCTCAATGATTCCGAAGCTCACCAAAGGCGCCACTCAACCTAAAAGACATTGGGGTGCCCACACATCCTTAGAA
The DNA here is from genome assembly GCF_000003195.3 of Sorghum bicolor. Lineage (NCBI taxonomy): Eukaryota > Viridiplantae > Streptophyta > Magnoliopsida > Poales > Poaceae > Sorghum > Sorghum bicolor. The sequence continues at coordinate 4,063,740 of NC_012878.2, forward strand.
GGATGTTTGATCAAGGACCAACTAGACTCAACCCTCCTTACGGGTCCGCAAAGGTGAGATCCGGGGAAATCCCCTCATTGCCACCTTGAGAACGACCCAGGTGGCCATGAAGGGCTCGAGGCTCTTGTTGAGGGCTTAAACCCAGGGTAGGTTAAGTCCCTGGGTATGACATTCCGACCAACCCCCTTGCTGACTCTCCAAGTCAACCAGGGCATCAAGGCTACACCCATCGGATGCGCTCGCATGCACCCTCTCGCAACCAAGGGATGTCTCGGTAGCCCGAAGGAAGCCCAACATCGAAGAGGCCCGAGAAGATAAGAGCCGCCATCACTCAGAGCTCAAGGGCTCAGCCCAGGCGTGGAGATTCCTGACCCATAGGGAGCCCGCACCCAGCCTTTGTCCTAGCAGTCGTTCAGTCATCTTGAGCTAGCAGTCATCCCCGCCTTAACTCAAGACGACTGACATCTTGAGCCAAGACAAATGAAATACCTGACAATACTATGTGGGAGAAGAAACTAGAAGCACCAAGGTGATGACCCCTAGGCAAAATCCTTGAGTTGTACCCGTGTCCCCTCCTTGGTATATAGAAGGGATTAGATCAAAGCACTGAATCTTAGCAGGTGACCAAACCATCCGACTAGAACCCACCAAGGATGATTAAAATGGCACCGCATCATTCCCCTACCATCCTTTCCCTTAATTCCTCAATTGTAAGAACTCCCCGATTGAGCATTCCTAATACGAAGAACACCATATTGGTGGACGTAGGGCTCAGAAGCCCGAATCAAGATGAAATCACTTGTGTCCCTGAGTGTTTTGAGTGTTTGAGTCACCTGAGAGCCATGCATCGACTTCCGACGAACAACATAATGCTTGCCGTGGTTACGAACCCGCGACAGTTAGCTGGCATAATTAAGTTTTAGAAATGACTATTCATCTTCCTCTAGTCTGCCATCTCGACTCTATAATTACCTGCTGAGCAAACGACATCTCGAGCAAACAACATGCTGCTTGCCAGGCAAAACAACTTTGTTGCCATGAACTGAATGTCGTTATCCGTTGCTAAAACTACAACGACTTTTGGCTTTGATCTTTATTTGGCCTCAGCGAATGAGCTTTTACTATGGTTGTATTATATATGACACATAATGCGGCATCTTTACAGATTTTTGACCATCTCGATTGGCATTATCTATTGGTACCACACATACCTGTTGAAGATTGACGAGGAGGAATACGGAGGCCATGGAGCTCCCCTTCAGGAGGGGCTTTTCGCTGCTTTCACCCTTTTCCTGGTAACTATTCTATTCTTCTTTTTTTTTTGAGCCAGTAACTATTCTATTCTACTTAAATAGCAAAGGATCAATCTCGATTAGTCATTGACATATTGTTTTCCTTTATGTTGCTTGCAGCTTTCATGGACGCTAGTATACAGTTTGGCTCACTTTTTTTTCTTTGTTGCTTCCATAGGAGAAACCGATGGAGTGCATTGAATACCAGTGTAGACCATGAGAACTGTGGTCTACCGCTAAGCTTATAGCACGTCATTAGAACATATAAGGTAGTTAAACCTGCAGGAAGTGAACACTTGCTCTATGCAACTATTTCCCCAAAGTACTTGCTTTGTTTTTGCTGGTACTTAGCATTTGATTAACACTGAGCATATATGTGTCATATCTGTTTGACTACTTCCCAATGACTTGCCTTGGTGCCTCCCCTTTTAGACTTCAACATAAATACTTTATCGACTCACTATTACAAATTTATAATGAACAGAAGTTCCCACATGTGCGTGCAACAACACGAAATGTTCTTACTAATTATTTTATTGTTGTGTCTCTTTTCTGAAATAGTCAGCATATGATTCATAAGTTGTTTGTTTAAGTGTTTGTAGAAAAATATCATTGTATGATTAGTTTAATTGAACTATGTGTCTTGGTGCACGGTATTATTTCAAGTGCCTTCGCTAATCTAATTGAGATCAATGCAGCAAGATGTGATTTTTGGGGTGTGCATTCCATAATCGACAAGGATCAACATGATGTCGTTGAGGCCATTAACCATATATATGCCATTCAATCCTAACTCAAATATTTCCTTGTAAATAATGTAACTTCTCATGAACTGTAAGAAGACGGGTTGACTACCGTTATTTCAGTGTGTTGTATTGTTACTTCTGCTTTCGTATGTATTTAGGTGTGAAAACAACCTTTTTTTACATAATATTTGGTACAATCAACCATGTCATGAACTTTGCTTTTTCGAATTAAATGTCACTTTAATATTGATGTTTAAATTTACAGTATTATTATCTTATCGTGCGGTCCATATGTCTTTAAAATAGAAGTTTAGTTGTCTCGTAGCAACGCACGAGCACGCTACCTAGTTGGGTTATATATACAAGGTGTGGAGGTTGGATACATGGGCCAAGAGGAATTTATGTCGTGGAGAGCCGAGGATTCAGAAAATTAATTAGTTGGATTTTGCTTTATAAAAATATAGGATAGAGAGGTGATCTGGTAGAAAATTTATTGCACACGTAATTTATAAGTTTTCCATAAGATTAAATGAATTTCAAAAAAGAAAAAACATCACCATCCTCTCCCGCCTAGCTCCAGCAGCACATGGCCTCCGCCCTCCACTCCATTGGAGCTTGCCGCACTCACGGTTATCCTCCATCACTGCAAGGTCGATGCCGCCCCCTACCACCTCGCCATCTTCCAAAGTCTGCTACTACCTCCAGTTCGGTAATAAGCTTTTCAGCAACCCACAAAGTTCAATAGTCTCAGGCAAGGGGCATGCTTAGCATGGCTCTAGTAGCAACTTCTATGAAGGAGTTGTACAAAACATTGTTTTTGATGAGAAGTTTTTTTTGACTTCATTTTCTGATGAGAAGTTGTTTTTTGGTGAACACAGCAGAGGAGTTAGAGCCATCTTTAGATGAGGAGCCAAAAGTGAAAAAAAGTCAATCCTCCTTAAGTGTTCTGGCCTATTTGGATGAGCATTTAAGGAAGAGCCATGCCAAATAAGCTCTAAGGTCTTCATATCCTACAATTAACCTCACATTTGGTGATGGATGGATAAGCAAGTAATTAATCACCTAAGGAGTAAATTTCCTAAAATGTACTTCCTCTAGTTTCCTAATAAATCAAGTCGTTTTAGATATTGATACGGTCTTTAAGAACGACTTTGAAACTATATTTTGAGATGAGTCTACTTAAATCACTTTTCTATTTTCAAATTCAACTAATATGAATTAATTTTTAATTTAAACAAGGCAACCTTAAAACGATTTGCTTTAGGGGATTATTTTTTATTTTTAACCTTTTTAGTACTATTTTTAAATCTAACACTATTTTTTTTCAAAATTAACCCTTTTGACCGTGCCTAAGGCCTTGTTTAGTTCCTAAAAAATTTTGCAAAATATTTCAGATTCCCTGTCACATCGAATCTTTAGACGCATGCATGGAGTATTAAATATAGACGAAAATAAAAACTAATTGCACAGTTTGGTCGGAATTGACGAGACGAATCTTTTGAGCCTAGTTAGTCCATGATTAGACAATATTTATCAAATACAAACGAAAATGCTACAGTGTCGATTTCCCAAAAAATGACGCGGCTGATGCATGCTGCCACGCCATGCATGGCAGCATGGTCAAAGTGCTAGCGTGGCAGCGCAGTTGACTAGGCTTAGGTGATGTGGTCGGGGTTGTTGTGCCACCCCAAGGCACCCCCGTCACCCGCTGCCCCTACCTGGCCAACCCCACCCCTATCCAGTAGCTAGTTCCTACAGCTGCTCGTCGCCACCCCCTCTCTCCCTCCTTCCCTCTCTCCCTCCCTCATCGCCCTCTCCCATCCTCCCTGTGTTCAGTCAATTGTCTCCCCCTCCGTTTGTTAATTTTCGTTTTGGAAGATGCCTAAGTGTGGAAAAACAACCAAACAAAGGTAACATCTATCCATCGTTTTGTATTACTCCCTCCGTCCACAATTAACTTCACATATAAGATTCAAATGTGAAAGATACTGTACATGTGAAATTACAATTTTACCCCTAAAAAGTAGGGCTGACATCACTGGCACCGTACAGATGGGATTTTATCGTTTCCTTTCTTTTTTTTTGCCTCCGCTCAGGAACACTCCGGCAAGTTTGCAATTTTTTTATTTGCACGTAGTACAGGTTGCAGCCACCGGCAGTCCTGGTAGCTTCGGATGCCATCAAGACCTTTTATTTGGAGATTTTTTTTTGAACCTCAGATGTGAAGTTAATTGTGGACGGAGGGAGTATGTCATTAGCTTATGGAAACCTAGTTTTAGGGGTTAGTGTTAATTGGTTTCGGTTCTTCGAAAAATTAGTTTAATTATAGGAATGGTCCGTTGACGGAAATGCTTTTGCCCGGTTGTAGTGGCGCAGCAGCACACACCACGTCAGCGATCAACAGGTCGGGCAGCTGCCACCCTGGCCCCATGCCTCTTGCCCCTTGCCGTGCCACCATGCATGGCGTTTGTCGCGCCAGCAAAGAGGCGCGGTCAAAAGTATTAGATTAAAAAAACATGTTAGAAGTAAATATAAAAGGGGTTAAAAATAAAAAAAATCCTTTAGAAACTGTATTTTTTAAGAAAAATAATTATACATCGTAAACGTTGTTTTCATTATAAATCTAACAATGTCAATTTTGTGCGTAAAATAAAATTTAGAAATCTTGTTTAGATGCAAAAAGTTTTTGGATTTTGACACTGTAGCATTTTCGTTTTTATTTGACAAACATTGTTGAAAGGTCCAAATGGCTAGAGGGGGGGTGAATAGCCTATTTAAAAATTCTACAATACTTCAACTAGACAAGTTGATTAGTAAAACAAAAGGCGAAGCTATTCTAGCACTAGCACAACTAAGCTATGCAAGCCACCTACACAAGTCTAGCAAAAAAGCTAAACACTAGTTACAACAAGAAAGCACAACTAGAAGCTTGCTACACACCTAAACAAGAAAGCTAAGCTAAACAAGCTACACAACTAGCAAGGTATACACAAAGGTAAAGGAGAGGGGAGTGATTGTTATACCGATGTTGTAGAGTAGAAATATATCCGATCAATCACGTGCACAAACACAAGAGAAACCTCGGCAAGAGATGGCACAAGATTTTTTACCGAGGTTCACTTGCTTCCCGGCAAGCTACTCCTCGTTGTGGCGATACACCCACTTGATGGATCACGAGCTAATTGGCAATCTAAATCCAAACCCTCAGCGGGTGCCGCACATCCACTCACAAGATGGGGATCCTCCAAGCCACGAGCAATCCACTAGAGTAGCCAATTGCGATCTCCCGTGGGGAAGGCTCAAGAACCCCTCACAAGTCACTTGGTGAGGCTCGAAACAATCTCCAATCACGAGCTCAACACCACCGCTGCTCCAAGCCGTCTAGGGCGTCGGGAAACACCCAAGAGTAACAAGAAATCCGCAGCAAACTCAAGAATCAAGTGCCACTAAATGCAACTCTCAAAGCAATGCACTTGAATCTCACTCAATCTCACTAGAATGAGCAATCAAGCAAGGAGATGAGTGGAGGGAGTATTCTCTAGCTCAATGTATGCCTCAAGTATTCAAAATGTGCAAGGGATTGCCTCCCAAAGCCGGCCACCCTCAATTTATAAGCCCCTCAAAGAAACTAGCCGTTGGCCACTTTCACTGGGCTGAAATCGGGGGCACCGGACGCTACTAAGTGAGCATCGGACGCTCGACCCCCTGCGTCCGGTGCACTGAGGTTGGCCACGTGTCCGTACTGAGTCTCGCGTGTCAGATCCTAACGGTCACCTGTGGATCATCGGACGCTCTGCAAGTCCACACCGGACGCGTCCGGTGCACACCAGACTCATGCGCAGAGAGTTCCGCAAATCTACGGGTCACCGGACGCTAAGCACCGGTAGCGTCCGGTGCTCACCGGACCCATGCGCAGAGAGGGTTGCAAAACGCCTGCACACCGGACGCTGAGCACTGGACTCTCTCTGGTGCGTTCGGTGCTCTCTGCAACACCCGACAACACACCGGACGCTGAGGCCAGCGTCCGGTGCCTCCGCGTAGAGCGTCCGGTGAGTGTTTCTCAGAGAGAAAACACTCCCGCGACTTCTACAAATTTCCCACCGGCACAATAGAAAATATACATTTATTTTTCTTAAAAGCGCCGAATCCCGCCTCGCAAGCTCGGCGGGAGGGAGAGAGGAACCCACACTCCTCACAACCCTAGGAAAACCACCTCCTTTGTAAATATGCTAACACCAACAAGTGTCCACCACCAAAGTGCATGTGTGTTAGCTTTTCACAAACATTTTCAAGATATGGACCTAGATCCTAATGCATATGCTCAAGATATGGACCTAGTAGCACTTGATTCGAGAGATGACCGTGATTTCCCCTCTTGATAGTCGGCTATCTATCCTAAACCCGGTCAATCACTTCTCTACTCATCTTAGACCGGCAAAAGTAACACCCTATGTTTATACCTTTGCCTTGATAACTTTGCTCCACGTCTACCACCATGATCTCCACTTCATGCTTCATCCCTTTGTGATCATGTGGCCACCTTTCCATGCCACCATGCACCTTCATCACATGTGTTGCTATGCCTAACTCAAATCACTTAAACACATAGCATTAGCAACTTGGTGTCATTAATTACCAAAACCAAACTTGGGCTTTCAATTGTCTAATTATGGAGTAACTGGGCTTAAAAGATTCGTCTCGTGATTTACAGGTAAACTGTGCAATTAGTTATTCTTTTTATCTATATTTAATACTTCATGCATGTGCCGCAAGATTCGATGTGACGAGAAATATTGTAAAGTTTTGGGTTTTTGGGTGTATCTAAACAAGGCCTTGCTAAAAAGGTTGACTTAAGACAAGGCATATATTCAAAATTAACGAAAGTATTATGCATAAATTATAAAAAGATTGCATGTACTATGACGCAAAACCTTAGACACAAATTTTTATATTAAATAAAAGAATATTTTAGGCTCTAAAACCCCTTACCCATGAAACGTAACGTCTAGAGACAATAGATGGATGTTGGTTTCTCCCCTCCTTTTGGGATCAGAGCCGGAACACTTATATCCCTACATCGAATAAAATATCGTATCGGGAAGTTGGTATCCAACCATTCTGGTTACACTTTTAAGACCAGTCTCAATAAAAAATTTATGTGAGTTTTATTTGCATTAAATATGTTGCCACATAGGCTTTTTTTGACCACATGGCAGTGTATTTAAAAAGAGAGAAGAAATAAGTTTCATCTAGATGAAACTCTCTTGATATGATTACCAACTCTCTATAAGTCTTGGAATTAAATGTCTATAAAACTATGAAATAAAACTCTCTATTAAAAGAGGATGTTTCATTCAAATTTTATTTTATTTTATATGACATAACAGTTTTGGAAAACAACACGATGAAACTTCGCACTGACATTGGCCTAATATGATGCAAAACCTTAGACTCATTTTTCACGAAAAGAAAATTCATCAACACACAATTTAGGGTCTGTTTAGAAGCAGCCAAACCGCCAAAACTTTTGGAGAAATGAGTACTTTTTAGAAGAATGGATCTAAACAGGGACTTGTAAACTTGGCTGTAAAGATTTGGAATTTAGGATCTTGGAGCCCTAAAACTGTGTAAACTTGCTTGGGGATCCGTGTCATGTGTCTTGCAGACTAAAAAATTTAGAAAGCATCTAAACACCTACTTGAATGTAAAGTTTACAGCCAAAAGTTTTGGAATGTAAAAACATGCCCTTAATGCTCAAACATCGTCCAAACTGCCGCACATTCCTCAGGTTGTTCTTCTTGTCCAAGCCAGCACTGCACAGCAGCGCCTCCTTTATCCGTTGCCGTGCTGGCACTGTCACTGTCACTGTCACTGTGGTCCCCACCAAAAAGACGCGCGCCCACGTCGTCCACCACCCAAAGCTGGTCTCCCACGCATCCAGCCACGTCGGCATCGCACCCTCGCGAGATCCCTCCCGTTCCCGTGCACCCACCTCACGCCGACGACTCTCACCGTCACGCGGGGCCCAGACAGTCCGGTCCTACACGTCATGGACACGTGCCTCCCCACGGCTTGCGTTCCTCGCGCCGTCCCGCGGCGGAGAGTGGCGTTTTGACCGCCCGGCCTGCGTGGGCTTTTCTTTCTTTCGTTTGTTTAATTCCCCCTCCGCCTCGCTCGCTTTCAGCCTCTCATGGCCAGCGCGGGACTCCACCACTTCTCCTCCTCCCACCGAACCCACGCGAAGCCGGCGTCCAGATCTTCTCCCCCGCGGTTCAGATCCCCGGACCGACCCGCCGCCGCCGCCGCCGCCTGAAGAGTCTGCAGCAGCGGCGAGGTAAAGCTCTTCTTGACTTGGCACAGCCGTACATGTTCTTTTCTTGCTTGGATTCTGCAGCTGCTTTCCGCTAAAGCGTGACTTCACTTAGGCGGATGTTGTCGTATTCACTTCAATCAATCCATGTGTGTTGGTGTGGGTTGGAGTGGAATTTAGTTCAAGTTCTACTCCAATCTACCTCAACACGTGTGGATTGATGTGAATCCGACTAAAGGCCTTACTCGGGTTGCTTTACTGGTACCTGCGATGCTGCTTACCTTGAATCTTTTCTCCTTTCCTAGTTTTTTTTTCTTTCAGCTTGTTTCTTGCTTGGTGATTAGGGGGAAAAAATCCAAGTGTTCTGCTGGTTTAATTAACTAAAACTGCACTGTTCAAGCAATAATTGAGTTCGTCCCTTGCAACTTGCAGAGTGTGTGTATGTGGTGTGGCCATCTTTACGCCCTGTGACTGTGAGTGGCCATCTGACATTCTGACCTCCATGTCTAATGTTTCCTGCTGCAAGTTTCCACAGGTTGCTTTGAGTTTGAGCTGTGGTGGATCTCCTGGCGTGGCGGCGACATGGGGCTGGGTTTGGGAGCTCTTCTCAAATCCGGCGCTCTCTCGGTCTCGGACTACGACGCCATCGTCTCCATCAACATCTTCATCGCGCTGCTCTGCAGCTGCATTGTCATCGGCCACTTGCTGGAAGGGAACCGATGGGTGAACGAGTCCATCACCGCGCTTGTCATGGTGGGCCGGAGTCTCTGATCTCTCACAGCCCGGGTGTTTGTGGCTTTGCTTCTGTGGCCACTGGTTTGAGTGTGTGTGTGTGCCTTGTTTGCTGTATGCAGGGTCTCATCACCGGAGGCGTGATCCTGCTGGTCACTAATGGGACAAACTCACGCATTCTTGTGTTCAGCGAGGACCTGTTTTTCATATACTTGCTTCCGCCGATAATCTTCAATGCCGGGTGAGTGTGAGTCTGCTTAGTACCATCGTGGTCTTTTTTTTTTGTCTTAGATTTGCTTTTGGAGCCGAGCTTTTCTTCCTAGGTGGCAAATGCTGTCTTAGTTTGATCTTATTGTTCAAGCAATGTAAATATGTAATGTAAGAGGTTAATCCATAAATGAGCAATGCACAACCAATGTAGTAAGCTTGGGACCTAATCTCTTTCCTCTGTATGTTGTAATTACACTATGGTGAAACCCTGAAACTCACTATCTTCACTATAAACCCATTTTCTCCAAAAGTCCTAAAAAACTGCTTCCCTGAAGTACAAAGTTGCCTTTAGATTCTCTAGGGTTGTATCAGGGACTTATAGGGACCCTTATTATAACTAAATGATTCAAATTTTGAGTAAGCACCATTTTGTTTAATCTTTTTTTTTCTGAATTTGGCAAGCTATTTCAGTAGTTTAGGCTAACAGAACTGTGCTAGACTATCTCCAGAACCCGGTAAAACATTTTGCACTGTTTGTCTAAACTCCAAAGTTACATTTCATTCAAGTAATGAAGTATACCTTTGTAAATGTTTCTCCACATTATCAGGTTTCAAGTAAAGAAAAAGCAATTCTTCCGCAACTTTATAACAATTATTTTGTTTGGTGCTGTTGGAACTCTGATTTCCTTTGTAATAATCTCTCTTGGTAAGTTGCTAAACCACTTGTGCAGTTTGCATGGTCTTACTTTGGTTTCACTTTCACTTGTACGCTCATATTGTTTCTAGTCACACAATATTTTTGAGGGAAAAATATATTACTGTTAGTATTTCGCATATAAAAATCATGATCATGGTACTAGGGTCAGTTATATGTCTGAAAAACAATATATAACAATCGCATCTGGGCCTATGCTCCACTTGCCATTGCCACAGCAATTTTTTCTTCAGTTATATGTCTGAAAAACAATATATAACAATCGCATCTTGGTAAGTGGTTTAGATGGATTTTTTTTTTCTTCAGTCATTGCTTCACTATCAGTGGTATCTGTACTACTAGAATAATAAAGCTATCTGTAGACTAACAGAGCAAATAAATTCATTGATTAGCAACGAACACTCATCACTCCTATATGTAGCTATTATGGCAGGATTAGGTGCTATATAAACACTTGCAGTGCGAGCCAACTTCATTATCCCTAGTCAGTTGTAATAATAGATTGTTGGTTTTATGGTGTACCATGTGGAGTAGTACTTCAGTAAGCTATGCACTAGGTTGAAACTTGAAACAAATAGCTTTGAGAATTTGAATTAAGAAATGGAGTGTTAAATGGATATGTCCTATAGGGTAGGAGCTGGTGTCTTCAGGGTTGGACTTTCCTTCCAAACCAACAGAATTGTCCTGAGGCCTGGGAGGTCTAGTAAGTAGTATAGTGTATATGGTCATTATTTGTAATCCATACTAACTAGGGCATGCTAACAGTGGACACTGAAAAGAAGTCAGTTCCTTTAGTTCAAAATGTGCCCTTGCATATACATTTGAAAACATAAAATCAGATAATTTAGATAAATGCTAAATTAAGTATGCTTCTTGATAGTTGGGCACCAAATAATTTGTCGCTGATAGTTAGTTGTTCTTGAAATCTGTGGAGGTCATCTTTGTACAGGAAGTTATATTCAAATATGACATGTTCAAACCTTTGTAGTTGTCAAACTTGTCTTGCTCAGGCTTCTAAGTCTTTTTTGCCTAATGGACACATCAGGTGCTATGGGATTGTTCAAGAAACTTGACGTTGGTCCACTCGAGCTTGGGGACTATCTTGGTTGGATATATACTAGACCCTTTCCATTCTCTGATAATCTGATTAGACCATGGATGGCATTGTCAATTTGCTAATACTTGTATTTTTTTGTTTACCCATGTTTGCAGCAATTGGTGCTATTTTCTCTGCGACAGATTCTGTTTGCACCTTACAGGTTTCTTGTTGAACAATCTGCCATCTTTATCTTATAAAATGAGATAGGAAGCCAATTTAATTGGAAATTCATTACTTGCAGGTGCTTAACCAGGATGAAACACCCCTACTCTATAGTCTAGTTTTTGGTGAAGGCGTTGTTAATGATGCCACATCTGTTGTGCTCTTCAATGCAATTGAAAACCTTGATATTGCTAATTTTGATGCTATTGTTCTGTTGAATTTCGTCGGAAAATTTCTCTACCTGTTCTTCACCAGCACCATACTTGGAGTAGCTGTAAGTAATCACCTACTGCCACTGTTGTGAGTTGTCTTATGAATACTTTCCTACTGCCAAAATAATCAGAAATCTACTCTGATGATTTGAGCATGGCTCTTTCGACTGACTGATAATATTGTTTCATGGCACAGACTGGGTTGCTTAGTGCGTACATTATCAAGAAGCTCTGTTTTGCCAGGTCTGTACACAACTCTCTGGCTCTGTGGGGGTAGCTTATTGTTACTTTACACGACAAAACAACAGACATCTGAAAATTACTGTTTCACGCTTGTGGTGATGTGCAGACATTCAACTGATAGAGAAGTTTCTATCATGATACTCATGGCATACCTTTCGTACATGCTGTCAATGGTAAGTGCATGAATATAAGAAGTTCCAAGCGTAATAGAAATAAGCAAGTCTTAATTGAAAAAATGTTTTTTTGTGGGGGGGGGGGGGGGGGGGGGGGCTATTATTAATATCATATGATATTGATACTATATTAAAATTTTAACCTTTAGTTACTAATTTCTCTTGATTTGCTACCTTTGTTCTTATTTTTCTGCAGCGTGCACTGATCTCAGTTTCTTAGCCTTTTGCAAACAACATGATACCAAGATTTGTTTCTGATACTTTCTTCCATTTTTCAGCTGTTGGACCTGAGTGGCATTCTTACTGTCTTCTTCTGTGGAATAGTAATGTCACATTACACTTGGCATAATGTGACAGAAAGTTCTAGGGTTACCACTAAGTATGTCTTTTCTGGATTCAGCTTTTCTAGCAAAAAATTATAGTTCTAACATTATGTATACTAATTGCTGATTTTCCCTTTCCATGCTGCAGACATACTTTTGCAACTTTATCATTCATTGCAGAAATTTTCCTCTTCCTCTATGTTGGGATGGATGCATTGGACATTGAGAAGTGGAAGTTAGCTAGTAGCAGGTACCTTTCGCTGTTGGAATGATTGATATTTTAAGACCTAGATATACCAACATAGATAACATACTAGTAAGAAAATTTCTGCTGTGTCATCAGTTATCTTGAACAAACTACATGTATCAGCTATTGACTCTGCATCCAGTTAGGCTGATGTTATGTCAGTCCTGAACTAAAATGTTCTTGTTATACTGGTTCTGTTGTTGGCAAGAGGAACCTGTATTCTTTCTTTTTTATTTAGAGATTCTTCAGTGAACCAGAATACCAGATCCTTCAGGTTTCTATTAACTGTTCGGCAAGTGAGCACCAATGAGTGACCCACAACATCAGCTCCCAGTGGACATCTTTTGTCCTTACTTTCTAAAAGGACGCCCCACCCTCTCCTAAATTAATATATACTTTTTGTCCTATGATGCAGTCCTAAGAAACCGATTGCTTTAAGTGCAATTATATTGGGCTTGGTTATGGTTGGAAGAGCGGCCTTTGTATTCCCTTTGTCGTTCCTATCCAACCTAAGTAAAAAGGAGGCCCGTCCAAAGATCTCCTTCAAGCAACAAGTTAGTACTAATCTTTTTCTCATTCTTCTGCCATTGTGCCCCTCTGGAAACCTGAAAGAGCTAACGATGCTGGTATTTATTTTCCTTTAGGTAATCATATGGTGGGCTGGTCTCATGAGAGGAGCAGTGTCAATTGCACTTGCCTATAACAAGGTGATGTTTGTAGCGAATTCTCATCTGCTTTGAACCTACTACCAGATTTTTACATATCTTTGCTTGAGCATTTATACGCTCTTATTTATACTAGTCCATGTAAACTTTTGCAGTTTACATCATCTGGTCATACTGAAGTCCGAGTTAATGCTATCATGATCACTAGCACAGTTATTGTTGTTCTATTCAGCACAATGGTAAGCCTGCTATATCTTATTATTAACTTGGACAGCTGTTCTTCATATATATGCATATGTTACACAGTCCAGCACAAAACATGACATTGAAACCATGGGTATAATAATAACACATTACACATGTGATGTTTTTCATATTTGTTTCTTCATGCTGTATGTGAATATGCAAATAGAATTAAAGGTCCATACACATGAATCAACTAGTTTGCTTTTTTACCTTTGACAAAAATGAAAGTACTACCATCTATATCTCTTATAAAGATAAACCCCACTAGCTATCTCTCTTATCATGCAAAGTGTCCACATCAGCATCCACTAGAATATCTCACTAGCACATAGCACATTCAACTATCTCTCATGCAAAGTGTTCACATCAGCATCCACTAACACATACCATTATGTCTTCATTCAAGCTATTCACATTAGCAAACCACATCATTTATCAACATATATTGCTGCATTATGAACACCATATATATACATCTCTCGATTCTTAGTGATTAACACTCTAACCTACTTATATTACTTCTTCATACCCGCGGCATACGCCCGGGGAATCCTCCTAGTTTTGCTAATTTGTATGCCATCATTGAATTCAGGTTTTCGGTCTGCTGACCAAGCCACTGCTTAGTCTCCTGATCCCACCAAGGACTGGCTTGAACACGTCATCTCTGCTCTCCAGCCAGTCTATTCTGGACCCACTTCTTACTAGCATGGTGGGGTCTGACTTTGACGTAGGACAGATCAACTCCCCTCAGTACAACCTCCAGTTTATTCTCACTGCGCCAACTCGCTCTGTCCATCGCCTTTGGCGCAAGTTTGATGATCGGTTCATGCGCCCAATGTTTGGGGGGAGAGGTTTCGTTCCCTTTGTGCCTGGTTCGCCGGTGGAGCGGAGCGTCCCTGAACCTCACCTGGGCACTGTGACAGAGGCTGAGCATAGTTGAAATAAGGCAAGAGAGATGTAGACAATTTTCTGTAGATCTTCAGACAGATACCACTCATACTCCTATTTTGTTCTCAGAATCCATTGGTGTAAATTGTTGTAGTATCTTGTGCAGATAGTTTCTGTAGAGCTACACAAGCTGCTGTAAATTTCTGGGAGGCACTCCCAACTGTAGATTACCACAATTCATCTGTAAATTTCAATGTTCAAGAAGAAGAATCACATGCTAGCATATTGGCATGTTTTTTTTATATAATAGTATAATTGTGGGCTGGTACAAACAGTCTCTCTTTTTCGTGAACTGAAGTTATCATGTCTCAAACGATGTTGAGTCTGGTCTTAGTTTTTGTCACGGTGGATATATACATTTACCCCAAGACTGTTAAATGTGGAAAAACAAGATTGTCAAAAACTCAGTGATTTTCCCTGTACATTCCCCTGGTTTTAAGATGAAAGAGGCTAACCTCCTGCCTCTTCCTCGGAGCAAAATCCTTGAGTTTGATGGTAAGTTGTTTTTAGCTTTGTCCTAAATTAAACTTATTTAGTTTTGACTAAAGTTATAAAAAAAAATATATAAACATCTATTAATATATTTCTTATAGACTTAATAAAAGTTAGACTGATTTTACTTGGGTCCTATTTGGATCCATTAGCGGCTAATAGTTAGCTAGCTAATATGCCACAACTAATATTAGGTGCTATTAGCTAGCTTTGTTCAACTAGTGAAATAGTTTTTAGTTTGGTATTCAACTAATAATTAGCTAAGGGCCTGTTTGGATGATGTGGTTTTTGAAAAACTGTAATATCACAAAACAGTGGTTTTATAAGCCAAAGAGATAAAACCGTGATTAGAAAAAACAGGTCATGAGTGGAGTTTATAAAACTTCAAAAAGACTACAATTGTGACAAAACTATGGTTTTAGAGATTACAAGATTTGTTGCATCCAAACACCTGTTACCTTTCAAAAAAACAAAGTATTTTGTAAAAGCATGGTATTTCTCCAATACTTTAAAAACACTTTCATCCGAACAGGGCCAAACTATTAGCTAGACTTGTTTGGATCCAAGGAGTATCTTCTTGATCCAAAACAGAGCCTTAGACAAAGTATTTGCGCCATCTGCTTGCGATAGTCCATGCCTCAGGTCGCCACGATTTTCATCCGTGATCGAGTTTCTTCTTACTAAATTCTACTAAGGCAGAGATACAAAAATGTTACCCTATCCATTCGAAAGTATAAAGGTTTTGACTTTTCTAGATACTTAGCTTTTATTATGCATTTAGATATATACTATGTCTAAATATTAAAAAGTCAAAAACATCTACAAGCGGCATCTAATTAGTTCGGTATATGTATTGATTTGATTGCTATAACATGAGAAAAGAGTCCATTTCTTTTTCTTTTCTTTTTGCAATAACTCTATGCTTCGTTTAGTGTTCAAACAAAAAATATGAGAATCTCGCACTAAACTATGTCATAAAACTGCAAAAAAAATTGGAGACGTTTTCAAAAAAAAAAAAAGAAGAAATGAATAAATTCAATATAAAAGTATTTTATCGGACCAATGACTCATGTCTTACCAAGACATTATTCTACCAATCCACTTATGAACATATATTACGCAAGATTACATAAAAACACTATAGACTCCCCCTCTACTCAAACCAGGAAAGTGTATTCCCAAACGAGCGCGAGAGAGAGAGAAGGTAAAAAACCTAGAGAAGCAATGGCATCGAAATTATCATGTAATTGGGTCGATGAACCCTCTAGCTTTATTCTAGAAGATTTGATAAATGATGTAATTTTGTTTGGAGATTAATAAAGTGCGCCAAATAGCTTTCCTCAAAAAAAAAAAGAGAGGAAAAGGTTGGAAATGCACCCGGAAAGTGGCCGCAGGCGCACAGACGCCGCAGAAGATCCTCGGTCCCCCTGACCGCAACCATTTCGAGTCTCGAGAGACGAGACCGTTACACCCCCCGCCTCGCCTCTCGCCCCTCCCCCGCCTTCGGAGCGGACGAACCAGCGAACCGCGCGCCCGCTCATCTCTCCCCTTCCTCCGTCCTCCCCCACCGAATCCATCCACCGACGAATCACCTCCCACCCCCATGGATCGCTTGTCGCGGCCGGCGAGCCCGGGCGGCGGCGGGCTGGGGTACGCGTCGCGGCGGGGCCTGTACGCGCAGACCGCGTCGCATCACCACCAGGCCGGCGGCGGCAGCGCGCAGACGTCGCCCGGTGGATCCCCGAAGGAGCTGTCCCCAGTCCACCGCCACGCGCGGGCCGGGTCCCTTGGCGGCGCCGGGACGGCCTCCACCGCGGGCCGCCGCGCGGGGGTCGGCACCGGCGCCGGCGCCGGTGCCCGCGCGCAGAACGCGCGCGCCGCCGCGCAGCGCCTCGCGCGGGTCATGGGCGGCGCCGGCGGGGACGGCGGCAGCGGGAGCGACGACGACGACGACGGCTACGAGCTTTCTGGTCCCCCCATCGAGCTCTCCAACACCCCGCGCCGCACCTCCACCCGATCCCCTTCCCCCTCGGTAACCATCGTGTCCATGCGGTGGCATTTGGCTCTTGCATGTGATTTTGTAGTGCATACTCTGCGATGCTTCTCGATTCTCAATACGACCTGTGTGTGCGATCCGCTAAGTGGTGGCGTGCAATTCTGTGCATTTTAGATAGGCCGTTACCTTGCGGATCAGACGCAGGTGGGCCGGCCGCCGTCGCTGACCAACCGCTACACGGCTGGGAAGTCGGTCCCCATGATCCCGTCGATCAAGCGGCCGGCGACCAGCGGTGCGGGGGCTGGTGCGGGGGCCGGTGCTGGTTCAGAGTCGCCCATGCCGAACCGAAGGGAACAGAGGTAAGGACTGTCCTGCTCTCAAGTATTAGTTATTGTGCCCCCCCATGAATGACACAAGACAGATTTCGTGGTGCAATACGTTAATACATTTTGCGAGCATCTTCATTGTGGGCCTGTCTGGAGTTTTTCCAATTATCCAAAAGTTCTGCTGTCTCGATTTAGTCTGTCATGCTATGATATCTTGATTCCATGTCTCTGCTGGAGGCAGATGATTAGTTTTCCCGTGCTTTTTGGTTGCTAGTTTGCTTTGAGGCTATGACTTATCTTCCAAGCACGATGTTGTGGCATGGTGGTTGTGGATCAAAAAGACTGCAGAGTTGATAGTGGCGACCCACAGTCAGCTGAGTCTGTTCACCGTCACCTCACTGGAGCTGTGGTGGACTCGGGAGAGAGGTAGACAGGAAGATAGGAGGATTTTTTTTTCTCATTGCTGGCTTTGAGGACTAGGAACACATCACTTTGGTTTATATAACATCAACTGTTCTCCTTCCGAAACACCTATTAGTTTTGCTAAACTAATAAACCTATATACCTGGATTGCCTAATCCAAATTCAAAGCAATCTAATCACCTAAAGTACTGAAGATAACTGAAGCCGATATTTCAGGCCGTGATAGGCTTCTTGTTGTGCCTGCTTTAGGTCCTGCCATACATAACACACTATCTATTCATCGTGTTGAAGTTTCCCAGACGCAGGAACTGTGCTAAATAAATATCAAAGCAATAGAACTGTGTTAATTCTTCAAGTTATTAGTGACAATGCAACTTTAATAGTGGAGTAACTTGATGCTGAATTTGAGATGTTGGTGCCTTATTACCATGAGCATTGCGACAGAAGTCACAAATCATGATTCTGCTGATATGGCGTTGCTTGCTTCTGAAACTTACCAAAAGGTCCATAAGGCAATGAAGTGGATTCAAATGCACCAACACGTTTAATATGAACTAATCATTTGAGCAATTGTAAATAGGATATGTTATTATTGGATAGCATAAAGTCCAAAACTGGGGTTTTCTGAGACAGCATTTGTCTGGAATGATTAGCAATCAAACGTTTGCAACTTTTTTTTCTCTCTAATAATGAAAGGAATCTAAGAAGACTTGTACAAACCTTTTCAATAACACTCATCGATTGAATTGCACTTGACTAAAAACGTTTTTTAGAAAATTTAGTCATGGTTACTTTTTTGGCGTTCCTTTCAGAATTATTCTATCTATGATCTGTCAGTGTTAGTTATGTAAGTATTTGTTTTTTTTATTTAAAAGAACCTTTTGATACATGCTGTCTTTGCATTCTTGGTTCTCAATGATCACTTGGTAAGTAATATAGGCTACATCATTCTTAGGAGATCAGTTGATCTTGGAAGCTCATTGAGAGGTCGCCGTACATCACCTTCTCCTAATGATGAGGTAATTTCTTTCATGAATTCAAGTTTTATACAGAATCTTAAATTATTAGTGCTACGATCTCTGTAACATTCTATTTACTGCTTGCGGGGTTAACCTTCAATATGAGTCATCTCTCCTCCATGCTACAATTCTTGTCTAACCAATGTTATGGATACTGTCAACACATCTGTCAGTCATTTACCTAATTAGTTTTTTTTTTCTCTTAATCTGCACTGCCACTGTGGTTCTTCATTTCTTATGTCCATGCTTTGCAGATTAACACACTTCAAGTGGAAAGTGAAAGCATGTATGACAAAGTGAGATACATGATTCTATTTTCTTTCATAGTTTAACATATTGGAAGCAATCAACCTTGTTTTTATCTTACCTGCTTCTTCCCAGCTTCAGCTTGCAGAAGAAAGGTCTGATGACGGAGATGCCAAATCCATGCACATGGAGAGAGAGGTCTTTTCTGTGATAAAATGCTGACTAAATCTTTGCTTCTGATATTACTTGATTGAATCATACTGTCCTATTTTTTAGTTTTTAACTTAATGACTGGATGTATGCTAGTATGATTTTGTTTGGATTTATGCGAAAATTATCATGTTTTGCATTTACTATATTTATTTCTGAACTTCAGGATTCTGATATTGGCGACGCAGTAGAAACAGAGCCAATTTTGATTAGCAGGTATGTCAGTTACTAAAAATATGCTACTTATTGCTGTTGCCTGCTTTGTATTTTAAACCATATTTTCAATTTGGCTCTCAGGAAAGACGCAGCACTAGAACAAAGAAAGGTATGTTTCCATAGAAAGCTTCTCCTGCTAAAAGTTTTGAGGGAACACTAGAGAGAGAGGTTTGCTTTTGTTTGAGTCACTTTTGATTATTACAGTGTGCACTATAGTTATTCACTTATTTGTGATCAATTTTTGCATACTAGTTTTGTTCGAGCTTGATGCCTATTTTGCTCTTAGATTGCTATGCGAATTGCTTCGCGAAGGTCCAGCAGTGCAAGCTGTAATGAGATTGCAACCCTTAAGTCAGAAGCAAAGGTGTATTGGACTTTTCCTTCAATCTGGTTATCCATTGCTGAACGAATTTTCCAGAGTCATCTTTTGCAAAACTTTATTTACAATTTGTGATAGGTTACTAGCAATGTTACGTCTGTACCTCGGAGGATGAAAAGTGCTAGATCAGAACTGAGATCTCTTCAGGCCACAGCCAACAGAATGATCCTGTCACAGGAAGAGCTGGTGTGTACGTTGGTTACATAATCACAATATGAGCACTTTTGTCTGTGGCTTATCAATGTAATTGTTCATTAAATTCCTTAATCAGGAGGAGGTGGTGCTAAAGAGGTGTTGGCTGGCCCGCTACTGGACATTATGTTCTAAACTTGGTACCAAGATCACTTTTGCACTGTTTATACTCCTTTACGATGAGGGAGTATTCCCAGTTGCCAAAATAATGTTTCAAATATTGTGTGTTCTTGAATTAACATATTGAAACAGCAACTAGCAGCCATTGTAATTTGTAACTGCTAGCTCAACCTTAGGACCATGGACTAGGATGCATAATTATCTAACCCTGTTTGTCCTTTCGTGTTCACACCACACATTTTTTGCTACTGTTTCACTTAATTTCCATTTAAACACTAGTGCTGTCTGGTCACTCATAAAGTTTGAACTTGTAATCTCTCTTGTTCTTTTTCATAATAAATTCACTCAATATTTCCCCTAAAAAGAAGATCAATGTCAATTTCCAATTTTATATGTTCCATGAAAAAAATGTGTCTCATCAATGAGCAAGCAGACAATTTTTTTAATATATAAATTGTTATATAGTGTCTGGTTTTGGCTAATGGTGAGTTTCCCTCCTTAGGGATACATTCTGATATTGCTGAAGACAAAAAAGAATACTGGTCCTCATTTGCACCGCGTGCACTTGAAGCAGTCCTATCAATTGGGCAAAAGGCAAGAGATGGAACTTTATCAGGTGATCAAAAGCTATCTTTAATTCTTCTTGTTTTGATATTTTACTTCTATGAAGCTGTTGATATGAGAAGAATATGTTCCACTTACTATGCAAGTACTTCATTATCTCTATTGTCTAAACATGGAGATGAGACCCAGATTCCCCACACGTCATGACACAATTTGACAAGTAATAATTGAAAAACCTTCAGTAGTATTCTTTTTTTATAGAGTGATTTGATTGTGACTAAATGAAACAACATGGTCAATTTCTACATGCTAGAAATTTGGAAACAACGTCAATTGAGTTGCTCAGATTTGAGACTCTATTCTCATCTTCTGGCTGCAAAATAGGATTTATTTGCACTTTATGTTTGTACCGTGCAGTGTAAAGGAGCCTTTTTGCTATGTGTACTAAAAAAGTCTCATCTGAACGGCTGATGTTAGTAGTTTTACTGCTTTTAGAATAGTCTCAGAAGATGAAAGGATGACTAAGTGTATCAGATTTCATGCACGACCTCAGTCACATAGCCCTGTTCTTTTCTCATAGTTCATGTGGTGACAGATAATGCTGACATGGAGAGCAGAAGCAAAATGTCTGATGTAAATGACATATCTAGTGATGGCAATGTTGAGACCATGCTTTCAGTTGAGAAAGGATTACGTGAATTGGCTTCACTCAAGGTTTTTCTCAAACTTGAATTGTGTGTATGGACCTATATGCTACCTCAAAGTTTCAACTGCATGTCTGCACGTCAGCATGATCAATTTAACAGAGACATGATTCTCACTGTATAAATTTCGTTTTGCGTGTATTAATTTCTGTACATGATTTCCTAGAATGTGAAACCTATTGCCTGCCACCTCTCATACAGTTCCATTCTAGTTAAATTGTTCAGAATATTTTGGATTTTGTTGTGCCACATCAGGTGATATGGAAAAGTGGATTATCCAAATTCAGAATCCTACTGCTACTAGAGTGACTGGTCCATCTCTGTAAAGTATATAGAAAATGCAACATATATGAGATTTAGTTAGCTTTTGCATATTCTCAGAAAATGACATTACTATACTTCTGCTTTTGTTCATAGTTTAGTAATAATAAATTCATATTTCCTTTGAAGGTAGAGGATGCAATCATGCTTACTTTGGCCGAAAATCGACATATCAAACCTCTCTCAGGTGGCTTTTGCAAAATGTACTCAGTTCTTATTCTTTCATCTTACTAATATTTTATGTACAATATTTCCCTGGACCACCAATAGATAGCCATAATTGGTCCTTTTCGTTAACGAAGATAAACCCACAGAAGTAATGATCTTGGTTTCTTTTGTTCACTATAACGAGAAGCTTAATTTCTGAGACTCAATGAGATGATAATATTTGCATTTGTGGCATGTAGCTTAACTTGCACAATGTTGAGCCGCTTCTGAGAAATAATGCATAATTCACTTGTAAAAAGTGTTATCGTATGGAGTAATGTTACTGGATGAATAGTTTTTACCTTTTGATATGGATTGAGCTTCCATTACAGGCCAAGCTTCTGAGGGTAGGAGCCCTTCTGAGTCATTAGGTTGGCTGTTCTGTCAGTACTTTTGTATCCATGACCTTTGAAGAACACCATATCAATTCACTTTCCTAATTGTGTGTCTGACATATTTCCTTGTCCTAGAGTTAAGTGCGGATGAGCGAGAGGATGTACGCTTCAAGCAGGTAACAGACTATGTTATGTTACTCAAAATTTACTTCACACTGGCCACCATTAATATTCTTTTTTGTTTCATTGTTAAATAATATAGAATGAAATACACTAACAAACCATAAACTTGTTCTATGGTGTCGTCTAGATCACTAAACTCTTAGATACATTGTCACTCTAGGTCCAAATCAGCATGTGTTTGTTTATGTGGTACTCTTTGCTAAGAGAGATGTCTCTCTCCTTGTACAAGAGAGATGTCTCTCTAATCACATGCTGATATAGTGGGGTTTGGACCTTGAGTGGCACAGACTCTGATCTGCAATATTAAGAGTTTAGGGAGATGAATGACACCATGGTACAAGTTTAAGGATTGTTAGTGCATTTGACTCTAATAAAATTACAGCATCATTGGAAGTTAATATATAATCACAAAAAACTTTTAATTTCATGTTAGTGTCCATTATGTGCTTAAAAAACTTGATTAAGTTAGTAAAGAGAAATGTAAAATAAATATTATGTGAAAACACTTCATGGCTTTGCTTTTCGTTATCTGGTAAGCTTTTTATTCAGTGTCCTCTTATTTTGACTTCCAAGATACACTACAGGCATGGTTGACCTATTTCTGGAGGAGGGCCAAAAATCACAACATAGAAGAAGATATAGCTGATGAGCGGCTACAGTTTTGGATAGAACAAATCAATCACCCAGTTACTACGAGTGACGTAATAGAAGGTAGATTATATTCAATCATTTCAATAGTGAAACCTGAATAATACCATGATCTTTCTCTTTTTGAGTGCTCAGTTGGATCTACTATTTTAGTTTAATGCATGTTCTCTCCACCCGATGCCTTGCTAAATTCAAAATTTTGAAGTCACGATGAATTCATTATGATTGGTTTTCCCACAATCATGTATTAAAACCATAGAGGACTCGGCAAGCTGAAATTCAAATTTGAGGTCAATGAGACCATTATTGATTGTCCTTTTTTTTTCTTTGCAAACATGTAAAAAGTTGAGAGAGGACTCCACGAGCTGAAGAAGCTGGGAATCGAGTCTCATCTGTGGGATGCGACGAGGAAAGCTCAAGCTCTGGATGATGATTTAAGCAACCACGGGAGTCCAACTGGATCTGAAGCTTAGGAAACAAATTTAGCAAATGCATAAACATGGAGCGAGGCTCTATTGCCGATTTTGTGCCGTCAGAGGCCCTAGAGCCCTCCTGATATTCTTTTCGTGTTGTTAATGTCCCTTTGCTTTGTAACATATTGAACTTTGATAAAATATATATACATATATCCGGTAATCCTTTCTTTTGAGTTATCTATTTTCTGCATTCTGCTACATGCTAATTTATCTGTGAAAGCAAAAGGGGTTAATCATGGAGCCATCGTGATGCTTTGCTCTCCATCAGGTAACTCTACTTCAACAAAAAAAATATATTATGCATTGCTTGATTTCCTTTTTCCTTTTTGCAACAATGGTGGTGCTCTATTCTTTTTAGGAGCAAAAAGCGTACCAAAGCAGCTTCCAGGGTTATTAAGCGTAGCAATGATCGGAGGAGCCTTGTATCACACACTGACGATCCTGCAGGCTGCAGCTGCACTCCCCCATCCTGCAAGCCACCATGTCCACCGAGACGCCGTCGGCGGCGGCGAGCCAGCGGCGACGGCAGTGCGCGGCAGCAGTGGCAGCCGCGGCCGCGGCCTGCCTGGCGCCTCTGGTCGTGTTCCTGGCGGTGCTCGTCCTCGTGCCGTCCCTCATCCCGCGGCTGCTCCTCCGTCCGCACCACGTCGTCCCCTACGTCGCGTCCGGCGAGCTCCGCGCCCTGGCCTTCGACGCCGCGGCCTCGGCCGTCGCGTACAACCTCTCCGCCGTGCTGCGGTTCGACGGCCCGCCGAGCCTGCACGCGCGCCGGTACACGGGGGTCAGGGCCGCGCCGTTCTACGCAGGGCAGGAGCTCGGCGCCGCCGCGGCGCTGCCGGGGTTCACGCAGCGCAGCGGTGGAGGCGACGCGCTGCCGGTGGCGTGGGCCGGCGTGCAGCGCGTGCCGCCCGGCCCCCGCGCGCGCGCCGTGGCCGCGGCGCTCGCTCGGGAGCGCGCCGACGGGTGGGTCAGCGTCAAGGTCGCCGTGCGCGCCGCGCAGGACGGCGCGGAGAGCGACTTCGCGTGCGAGCTCAGCTTCCCGGTGCGTCACAGGCGCGACCGGGGTGGCGGTGGCAATGGCGCCGCCCCCGGCGTGTTCGATGGCGGCAGTTGCATCGACGCAGCGCGCAGCGAGTTCTAGACGCCACGCCACGATAATGCATGCTCCGACGGTGTTTGACATGCTTGCTCCAATTTGACTTCGGTTGATTCGTGTCATCCATGTTGTACAATACTGTGCTTGGACTGCCAAGATTAGTCTTTTGATCATCTTTAATTCAAATTTGGATATCTTTTTTTTTTGTTATCCTAATCTTGATGGAAAGACAACTGCTGATTTGTTTGGTTAATAAGCCAGCAGAAAGTATTGTTTGCTGATTTGTTCTTATAGAAAAATACTGCTAAATGGATTCAGCTGATAAGGTCAAGTCAACAAGCTGCAATTCATCCTGAAAATTTTTACTAAAACACTGTAACTGGCTAACTGCCACTCAGGTGTCAAGATCATAAACTCTATTGGAAAGCACATCATTCTTCCAACATGGAAGACGGTTCCATTGCAAAAACAGTTGTAAGCTAAAAAACTTGATCGAGCAAACGTGGGTTTCTTCATTTATCGTCACCCAACAAATCATTACGTTACAGCATTCAAACAAGGCAAACGCCAGAAACAGAGCTGAGCATTGGTAGCACGACTATTTGCTTCGCTTGACAGCACGCCTTCCCTGTCCCTTCTTTGGCGGGCCCTTGCCACGGCGCTTCAGCATTTCCAGCTTAGCCAAACGCCTGTGGAAAGTAGACATGTCCCAGTAAGATAAATGCTCATAGCAATGAGAAAGTACTATAAAAAAAACACAGAGTACTCTGTAACTTATGCATTTTGTCTATGTTTCTTGACTTGTGATAATGTGGGTGCAGAAAGAACAAAAAACAACAGGCTATGTTCAATGCTGCAGTTCAGAATGGGAAACACTAGTATCTAGTATATGCTTTTCTTAGTATTTTTCAGCTAGCATGCTCCATTTTTTGCATCTCATTGTCAAATCTGCAATATTTTTACCATCTTCCAAGGCTGAACACTAAAAGTCTACTAGACATGTAACTATACATAAACAAAACATCACAAACTCCATTTTAGTCCTCGCGTTAGAACTAAGGTTTGATAAGCAGTATTGAACTCCTATGCCAGTGGAACCTGCAAGACCTTTACTGTCTTACAAGGGTGATAAGCAGTCTTCAACTGTCAGCATTACCACAGAAAAATTACAAAAAGATATATAGATGGGTCTGTGCAATGTGGTTTCCTAAATTGGTAAAAATGTACCAACCAGTTTTCCATTCCTAGATACTATGTGGAAATATGCCCATGTGCATGAACCTTGCAATAAAATGAAAGAGGACTAAGTTCAACATGGTCGAAGATTGAATCATCAGATTTACTGTATTACAATCATCTCATTACAGGTATTCTGACATGTCATCTGTAGTATATATCTTGCATTTCTCAACACACATTAAATTGGGTGAGAGGACCCTTATCAAACAATAGATGCATTCTTGGGACAAAAATAAGCCAACATATCCTATGATGACACAAAATCCAGATATCAGAGCACCAGTTACTTGGAGAAGCCAAAGTAGTGACATAGTTCTGTACTTTACTTGATAATTTCCCGACAAACACTCTGACAAAAACAAATGCATTTGTGCCACAACACAATCAGCAGAAGCTGCTTCCCAGCTTGCTGCTGCCAACTTATCATCCAGCATCACTAGCTCCCTAAAGTACAACAAAATTCACCCTAACCTGTTTACTATCAGAATTTAATATGAACAGCCATGCTATTGAGGGCGTTCATCTGCTTCACAATAACACAACATCATGTCAGCTGAACATCAACAACCACCAAAGATTGATGAAAATGAACTGGACAGCCACCAGAGGTGCTAGAGATACTAATTGCTCTAGACCTCCACTGAAAATATCCATCGAAGGGTATTCCCATGCCTAGAAACATCATGCCGGAATGGCACTATGGCATCCTGGTTGCAGCAACCAAGAACTAACTTTTAGTACATAAGTCTGTAAGCCTATCAATTTGCGTTGGTAGTTCAAGCCAACAAATGCATCCTCAGGCGTCAAAGAGATGACACACTGGTTCGGAGGCATATCAACGAACACGCATCGAGCACGAGCAACCCACGGCACAGGGATCGCGTAGCAAAGCAACGAATCACTACAGGCCCCCACAGCGGGGGCCAAGGAGAAGGGAGGAGGAGGAGGAGGAGGAGGAGGAGGAGGAGGAGGACGTGAGTACTTACTCCTTCTCCTCGCGCGCCATGACGAGCGGGTCGTCGCGCTTGATGTCGTAGGGGTACCACTGCGCCACCTGGTCGCCGACCATCTTCTTCCGGAGGAGCTTCGTCGCCGCGCGCTTCCCCGTCGGGTTCAGCGCGTGGCCGAAGATGGACGCACGCACCTCCGCTGCCCCCGCCGTCGCCGCCGCCGCCAGCAGCCGCCGCAGCCCGCCCGCCGCCGCGCTCATTTCTCCCCCGTCCCCTCTCGGCGGTGGTGGAATGGATGGCTCGTGATCTGACGGACCGACGGCCCAGATCGCCCTGTATTGTGGTGGTTTCGTGGGCTTCTCGATTATTGGGCTGGACCGGCGGGTAACAAGGTAAAGCTCGGCCCGGACGAATGGACGATATGTCTGATGGGCCATGATCCTTTTCCTTTTTTTTTTCTTTCTGTGCTTTGCACGAGATTAATCTCGTGATCTACCGACTCGGTGTACTTATAAAGATAAAGTTTACATATGTGTATTTATAAGAGTGGGTGTGCATATGTTATAAGTGTCTATGTTGTAATGTATAATTCTAAAAAAATAATAATTTTTCAGAGAACACACGAGAACGGTCTTTTTACAATTTCCTACTAAATCCATGTTTCTTTCGGTTAAGAATCAGATCCATGATTTTAGAGTATAGAATAGCGTCTCCGGAGGTGCCTTTCATCAACTGATCCTATGAGCTTAAAACTTGAATTCAAGCTCCATTTGAAGTTTGACCTTGTCCAATTCAATTTCTTTAAGATCGATGATATATCATAACGGTCGTTCTTCATCAATTTTGCTACAAGTCATGTGTGCATCAAAGCGCTCATCACCTAATTGCACTTAAGAAACACTATGATGTATTTAGCCTTCACAAAACCTTGCAATGCCAAGTGATCTCGATGTGACTAAGGCCTTGTTTAGATGTGAATTTTTTTTTAGATTTTGATATTGTAGTACTTTTATTTATATTTGATAATTATTGTCCAACTATAGATTTACTAGGCCCAAAAGATTCGTCTAGTAAATTACAGACAAATTCTGCAATTAATTTTTATTTTCGTCTATATTTAGTGCTTCATGCATGTGCCACAAGATTTGATGTGACAGGAATCTTGAAAAGTTTTTGAATTTTGGGATGAACTAAACAAGGCCTAACTCTTTACCGTTATCACTGCAAAACAAAGTTACCTACGTGCTCATCAATCACTAAGTCCCAAAAATAAGGGCCTCGATGCATTACAACAAGTATAATAACTGATTGTAATTAAGCGAAATAATGAGATGGAGGCGAGAGAGGAGAGTCTAAGATTCCATGATCCAAAGAGCATTACCAATCTCATTATTCTCTCTTTATTTTCTTATTTCTTTTTATATCGCCATGTTACGTGAACGTAACTTTATTTTAAGTAAACCTTCTTTTGTCTAAAAAAACACAAAAAAATTCTTTCAACAAGTGTTTCCATTTAGATTTTGTACTAGATTAATTGAAATATTGTATATTTGGAAGAATATAATGGTGTTAGGTCGTGATTGGTTTAGCTGTGGTGCTGCAAAAAAGTAGAATGCTAACCAAACGGTTAAAACCATAAACTATCTTTTTGGAAGCAGTTGCTTTTACTTGGGCCCTTGTTTTGACTTCCAACTTTCTTTTTTTTTCCAAATAGGTGCAAATAAAGATATGCTTGTTTCAAGTGAGACAAATGGAGGGGGTAAGTTTTGTAGTTGTTTTAACCAAACAACTTATAACCTTTTTACAACACATAACTTAATAGTAGATTTTTCACATCTCAAAGCTCGCAATAACTTTTCACATCTGAACAGAAAGACTCTTAGAATAGCCACAAAGTTGTTTTTTTTTTCATCGACGCCTCAACGAATATTCCTAGAATATTAGTTAAAGAATATTCACAAGCTTGTAGCCTATTCTCTAAGTATCGAGGTTTGCCATTGCAATACTTGATGCTTGTTTTTTTTTGCATTTGTTAGGTTTAGCCCACATTGAAAGTTGATGATGAGTAGGTGTAGGCAACTCTCATATATCATGCTAGTCTTTTGGTTTAAATTTTATTTGCCGAATCTGCTAAGCATTCAATAGTATTTTTCTCTCAGAAAAAAAAAATCAATGAATAGTATTTTACATGGCTTTTCAGATAAGTGAATAGGCTCTAAACTCCAACAGGAGTCCACCTTTTTTTTTAATCAGGAGGCCTGTTTTCTCCACGGTCGATGCAACCACTGATGCCCCAAAGTGGTTGCCGAATCCCAAATTTATTAGCTTTTTTTTTGTGATGTCAATATTTTCTGAGACCCACCTGATAGGACGAAGGCGATGCTTGTGCACTGACAGCTTGTAAAGCAAAAAAAAAAGGACCTATGTTGCCTTGGTGCGGTGGTGTATTGGTTCTTTTATTAAAAGCTTTGGTGCTCCTTCCTGCACGCTACGTACGTGTTTTCCTACGTGGAGCATCAAAAAGTTCAAAACCTCTACAGTGCTTTTGCTGCGTGGAGCATCGTGGGATGATAGTGATTTTTCGAGATCGGTGCAGGAATATGCCTCTGGAATAACTTGTTTTTGTGATTTTGATAATGGAATCTGAGGCCAAGCTCCAGTGCATTATGAGGGTTTGCCATGTAGAAGGGAAACCAAATGTTGGTAATATGAAAAGGCTGTCTGAATTTAAGTTTTGGGGGATTATCACTGCTGCACCAACCGTAATGGATGGCATGCCGTAATGTAGAAGGGAATCTGACTACAAGTTACTACACTTGTTCTTGGATGAATGAAATCATATTATATGCACAGTATGCATACTTGCAGTTCCCAAGAGTCGCGTCATACGCATTTTCAGGATAAATGATTTCTAGATTCCATTAGAACCTGACATCGCATAACAGAGGAACAACGTATCGATAATCAATAATCAGATGCACCACACACACACACACACCAACTTTCCTCCAAGGATCAGAAAGCCAAATGCTCTGAACTCTCTGAAGCAGCTAGACAAGAGAGAGAAGATGATAACCTGATGATGGTTATTTACAACGAGCTAGCATAGCACTCCATCCAATATAACAATGAATAATTGTGTATTTGCCGGTCCTGATGACCGATCGCGATCGATAAATCATAAGCAGAAGAACTAGAATAGCTTGATGTGTTTCTGCATGCATGTATCTACTCCCACAAAAGGGATGTGCAGTACGTGTGTGGTGGCTACACTACACTAGTACCACATCAAGTACGCGCTAGCTAGCTAGTTCATTCGCCCACATGTATGGATGGATCGATCTTGCTTTGATGAGCTAGCTAGCTGAGGCCATTTTGCTTTGTTCTTGTGAGATCAGCCTGACTTGAGTGTGTCGATGGCATGCGCTAGCTCCTCGATCTTGGCGCCGGTCACCTCCTTGACGACCTTCCCACCCTTGAGGATCTTGAACGTTGGCACAACCTTTATTCCCAGCTCCTTTGCAAGCGGCTGCAACCAACAACAAAGCAAGTGGCACACAAATACAGCGCCCCAGCAGGGGTTTCTTTTCAGTATTTATTCATGCCATACATATTCCACAGCTAGCAGTACGTGATCGATGACTGACGAACGAAAAATACAGACACAGACGAGAAGAGATCGATATAGATATAGATCATCATAGATGTCAAAGGGTCCAAGCTAAGTAATCATATCATAGGTAGGTATATTAGCTAACTGATGATCACCTTGTTGTCCTGGTTGCAGTCGAGCTTGAGGAAGACAACATCCAGGTTCTTCTCAGACATCTCCTGGAACTTGGGAGCCATCACTTTGCAAGGCCCGCACCTGCAAATGATCGAACACTACTGTCGTCTCAGATTCTACAATTTGCACTTAATTTACAGTCTCAGATTCTACAATTTACAGTGTCATATAATCTTGTAGTAGTATAAAATAAAATATTATCCAGTACGCACCATTCGGTGTACATGTCGAGGACGACGACCTTGTCGCCGGCGGCCTCGACGATGGGCCAGAAGGTGTCCTTGTTGACCTCCGTGACCTGCCCGGTGACGGCCTCAGCTCCCACCGAGGTCGACGTCTCGATCCCGCTCGACCTCACCGGCGCGAGGACTCCAGCTCCCCTCGTCTCGGAGGCCGTCGTCGTCGTCGTCGCCAGCAGCAGGCTCCTCTTCTGCTGGGCTCCCGCCGCCCAGCTGCTGCTGCTGCCAACCGCCAAGAAGACAGCCGGCCGGCACGTCGGCGCCGGCGAGGAGGCCAGCCCGTGGGACGAGGAGATGGTGGGTATGCGCAGCGCCATTATTGGTCTTGTCCGTACTCGCTGCTGGTGGTGGTGGACGGATCGGAGAGCTAGCTGAGGGAGTGATGGTACAGTAGGGACTGACTGGCTGGCGAATGGCGATGATGGAGGGGCGGGGCAAGCAAATGTGCGGCTGTGATTGGCCGCCGGGATTTCCCAAGATAAGCCGCGTGGCGCCAATCACACACACGCCACGCAGTTCTTAATTCCCCTTCGTTCCCTGCTAATTTTGGCTCGGGGAGTTTCAAAAAAAAAAAAAAAACAGAGCGAACGGACAGGCCCATGTCGGCCCAAAACAAGCCTAATTAAGCCCACCATTCGGGGACGCGAGGCGAGAGGGTTTTTGTTGTGCTCTTCTTCTTCTTCTTCTCGCGGTCCGTCCTGCTCATGGCGCAGCCGCAGCCGCCGCCGCCGCCGCTGCCTGCTTCGTAGCGGCACAACCGTCTCCGCCCGCCCCAAAGGAGACCTAGCGGGATCTCTTCTTACTTGTGGTATGGCGCTGGATTCTTCCTCATCTCCTTGCTCTGATGATCTCGGAATGGACTAGTGCCCTGGCGTTGTGAAATCCCTTGTTTTTGTTAATTAGTATTATACTGTAGTATATAACCCCGGCCCCGGGCTGTGCGGTGTAATGGATGGAGTAGGCTCGATTCGTCTGTGGCTGATCGTACAGGAGTCGCTTGGCAGCCCTCATAGATTTGTTAGATTCCGTTTGAGGTTTCCGGGGACAGATTTTGATGCGATTGGGTAGGCGTTTCCCAAATATGGAGATGACTTGCCTGTTCGTCTAGTTAGCCATTCAATTTCTAGTTCGGTAGTTCCTTTTGGACGGCAGAGAAGTTGCTGGCAATGATTTGTTTTCTTGTCTAAACTTGCTTTGGTGCTTGTGCTGTTTTAGAGGGAGGGACAGGTGGTGGTTCGCTGTCATTTCTTCCAGGAATGTTATGGGCTTATGGCTGTTAGTGGTCTTTGGAGTTGGTCGAGATCGGTGTGACTGTTTTCAACTCATATTCTGTAAACAGCTGGTATCCCCAGTTCTGAACTGCCATATATCGGCTTTTAATAAAAGCTGGACTAAGTGGTCTGTTATCTAAAATTTCTAGTTCCTTTGTTTTAACTTTTTGAGCGGAATGTGCATACTAGGGTCTTGTGTAGTTTGGTGTGTTTCTCGCTTCCTTGATGTTTGCTCTGCGATTTATGGCTCGATAAATAGGTTAACAGGCTATGCCCAAGTTCATCTTTTTCATTCATGACGAGGTAGCCAGGTAGGCATATGAACCTTTTAGTGTGCTGCCTAATTTATTCTTCTTCATGGCTTCTAGGAGATGTAGGAGAATTTGGCACAAAAGTTCTTCTGTGTGACCTTCTTAGCTTCATATCTGATCATTATGTGCTCCTCTATATGATCTGCTTAGTTCTTATCTGATCTATATTGCTTCATATATATGTTATCTAAAGAAAAGTTCATCTATTTGTGTGCACACAATGTGTTTCGCAATTCAATATATGGAGTACCACTTGTCCACTTGCATGATCTGATCAGTATCCTGGTAAAAATGAAGTTGAATTTGGAAAATGATTCGGCACCGATAATCTATTCCTAATTAATATCTATGTGATGTTGCTGAGTTAACTCAATTAGTAGCCTCTATGTTAGGATGGGCAGTAGTAGCCTCTATGTTAGGATGGACAGTAGTAGCCTCTATGTTAGGATGGATAGAAGAGCTTTTAATATGTTATTAATAGCTTCAAAACATTTTCATATGCATTTTCACTTCTTTGATTAATTTCATTGCCATGATTTGATTATCTTCAATCCTTCATACTAAACTCCATCTCCTTTATTTCAGTCTCACATTCTGAATACCTAAAACACCTTGAGATTGCCAAACTGGCCAAGCTGCATTGCTCAATGGATGATCTCCCAGAGGTTCTGCTTGCAGAGATTGTCAAGCGGCTTACCAGTCCAAGTGATCTTAAATCTCTTTCTCTCGTGTCAAAGCGACTATATGCCGTTGAGGGAGAGCTGAGGAATTCGATGTACATTGGCTGTGGCGTTTTCCCTGTGACAGTGGCCTTGATTCGTCTGTGCTCCCGGTACCCCAATTTGTGCAAAGTGGAATTCAATTACTCTGGTTGGACTTCCAACCATGGGATGCAGTTGGACAAACATGGCCTCCGGGTGTTTTCATCTTGCTGCGCCTCATTGACTGATCTCACCTTAAGCTTCTGCACGAATGTTGATGACTCAGGCCTTTGCCTTTTAGCGTGCTTCAAGAAGCTGATGTCTCTGAGGTTGAACACATTACCAGCAATAACTTCGTCTGGTCTTCTCCAAGTGGCTGTTGGCTGTAAGAATCTATCTTCTCTCCACCTTATTGGCTGCAACAGAGTAGGTGGCACAATGTGGCTGGAGTACCTTGGCAGGTTTAGATCATTGAAAGAACTTATAGTGAATTGCTGTGAGAATATCAGCCAGTTTGACCTACTAAAGTTCGGTCCAGGATGGATGAAGCTCCAGAAGTTTGAGTTTGAGATCGAAAGTTGCCCCAGTCTATTTGATCCTCGTGATCCTTCATGTGTGGAGCACTGTCAGTATAGATATGATTTCATCTGTGAGAGTTTGGTGGATTTGACATTGGCGCGAGTCTCAACTGAGAAGGAAATAGGACTTCGTTGTCTCCTGAGGAAGTGCAAGGCATTAAAGAAGTTGTGCCTTTATTATGTTCTTGGTGTACAGGACACTGACATAGTTGTGCTCTCCAACAATTGCAGCAATCTTACAAGCATCTCACTTCGGTTAACACCTCAGTTCAATGAAGGTCATGTTTTCAGGACATCATTGACTGATGACAGCCTTAAGGCTCTTGCCCTCAGGTGCCGTAAGCTTCAGTCTTTTGAACTCATATTTTGGGGATGTGATGAATGCTGGCCAGAAATAGGATTCACACAGGAGGGCCTTGTCTTGCTTATTCAGTCTTGTCCGATTCGTAATCTTGTGCTAAGTGGTGCTCACATCTTTGATGACGAGGGGATGAAGGCCGTCTCATCTGCACAATTCCTAGAATCACTCGAACTTATGGATTGTATAAATGTAACTAATGCTGGGATGCGCCTCCTCGGGCATTGCCCATGTCTGATTAACCTCACATTGCGGCAGTGTGATCGTTTCTCTGATGCTGGAGTGACTGAGGTAGCACGTGCACGGAAGCTGGAGACCCTGGTTATTGAAGGCTGTTCTCGGGTCTCTCCAGAAGCTGTGCAGGGGGCTGCAACATCAGTTCACTACAATGAAGATTACCCAGGCTTGGTCGGACTTGGCAGAGTGTGACCATCAGGAAGGATGAAGCGCCCCTCATTTTGTGCCCTAGGTCGAGGATTGCTTGCCGTTGATTTCTGGATTTTAATTTTACACATTTCCTTGTCGATCCTTTCTGCTGTGTGTGGTTCGAGAATGTTAGTGTGTAATCGCAAGATCTGGGTGTTTGGAAGTTATCTCATTATTGGGCCTCATAAATTCATAATACTTGCCACTTAGTGACAACTGTAGCTTATGTTTACTTCTGCTTGTAGTACATCGCCTAGATCGTGGGAGTCCCTCTTTTCAGACGAATGTCATGAAACATTGGTTTTTGAAAATGATCTGGAAGACATATTTGCTGTTTTGTCGACTGCTGTCTTTTACGACCAAGTTTAGAGTTATTTTTCATGTACAAAGTATCAGCAGTTAAATTATGTTATCTTTACCATGGTTCTTCATATCTTCTGTTTCAATTTTCTTCATATTTGTTTTCCTTCCATTGCTCAATCTATGTCATCTTTTGAAATGGTTTGGAAGGCATATTTGCTGTTTTCTCGCTGGGTGTTGGCTCCGTTCGCTTGTCTTATGAGCTGTATTTTTTCTATGAGCCAACAATATTTTTCTTTTATAATAAATCAGTGAACATTATTTTTAGCCATAACTTTTATAGATATTTGAAGCGTAATTGTTAGGATAAGACACCAGCTAGCCTATGCTGCAACGCACAGATATTCGACCCTTAATAACAACAGGTGAGTTTTATATTATAAAAAAGTTGGAAAATATACACAAGAATTTTTCAAAAGAAGGGTAAAAGGGAACAGCCCTCCTGCTCGACAATTGGAATTGGTGTCTCGCATAATTTTTTTCTGCCTTTGATAATTCAGGCGTCTCTGGATTCTAGTTCGCCATTGACCAATTAGAAGGAATACTATGCATTCTACACAGTCCTTCTATTTTCTGAATATAGTTGCAAGACTAGGGCTATCTTATAGTATTTCTAATCATAGCCGCTTTGCAAAGTACTGTCATATTTGATTAGGGGTATTGGAAAGAAGGAGAAAAGGGTGACACCCTGCTTGACAATTGGAATTGGTAAGCAGCCAGATTAATGTATTTTTTGAGAAACTGAGAATTATCAGTTTCTCTGAATTATTTTTCTCCAATTCAGTAATTAAATAGGATACTGAAACTATGTATATATAATTCTACGCTGTACACAATCTTGTATTTTCTGAATAGTAGCAGACTAGGGCTCTCTTATAGTTTTTTTTTGTTTTATCAAGCCAATTTGCAAAGTATTGTCGTCTTTCATTCGGGAGTCATATTGGAAAGACTATCTACGACTCTACCTTAATTCCCACGATAATAGATTGTTGATATAAAACGTTATGGAAAACAGGTGACCGCTCCTAGGTCCCTGGATTTCATTATATAGGTATACAAGTTTACAAGACGGGGTTGTTAAGGTAACCAACCACCTATTCTACAATCACGGGATACTATCCCATATTTACAATGAACCGGAGTTTCCTACTCCTATACAATTATTAATTATATTTAACGGAATATGAATAGATTGTTGAATTGATTGGTGGAAGCCAGTAGGGGGAGGGACACGGGCCAAGGGCCAGACCCTCCTAAGTTAGTGTGATTTTTATTGAATTTTTTAAAATTTGAGTTTTTTTTAAAAAAAATTACACCGCTGACTTCTCTAGGAAAGGATATTTGGTTCCCTGGTTTTGGGCATTAGCTAGATTAACCACGGCCATGGATTCGCTTGGGGCTTGGCTAGAGAAAACAAGGATGACGAGCGTTTCAAACTAGCTAGGCTTGGCTAGCATGGGAGAGCACTCGTCTCACCGCCCATCGCTCCTTCACTCCCTCCACGCTCGCACGCCACTGCATTTGTGTCCCTTGTTAGGTTGATCTCCACTGGCCAGATCTGTGATCACACCCTGATCGGGGGTGTCCAACCGACTCTGGTTGGTGGGCCCTTGTTGCCATATAAAAGGGGGTGGGGGTGCTGGGGCACAAAGGTGTGGTTCACTGTAGCCGTCATAGCCCCACCCAAAAACCGTAATCCGATCCAAAGGGCAGCACTGCCAGCGACGGGAAGCTCACGCCACCACCGCGGCTCCCGGACTTCACTACCACGGGACGCCATGGTCACGATCTCCTCCACTCTTACGCCCGATGGTATGTATTTTCCATTCATCTCTTCTCTCACCCTCTATGGATCTATGTCGTCCTAAGTCGATCTACGTTGTTTATCCCAAATGGAAATGAAGTACCCACTAATCTACGCCTAGATGATCCCAAAGATACATGCTCGCGCGCCATTGCTTCTTCAAGTCCTCTATGCTCACACGCCACCACTCATCCACCTTTTTCATGGTCATTGAAGTGGAGTTGCCCAACAAGGATCGCGTGGCACGAGGTGGTCTCACAGCCGTCGGCTCGCGTGGCTACTGCCTGGGCAGCTCGTTTAGCGAAGCCCCTACACGACCTCAGCCCTATGTTACCCCGATACTTCTCTGAATCGCCGTACCGGTATCGCGATACGTATCCGATACGGCGATACGCCGATACGCCACCGATACGGTATCGGAGAAGTATCGGGGAAATAGAGAAATACAAATAAATAAAATAAATCCGATACTTCGCCAATACTAGACCGATACCTTCCCGATACTTCCCAGCCCATAACCTCTCAAATTGAAGTCCATCAAGTTAGCACTCCATTTTTGTGGCCCATTTACACAGCACTAAAACCTTACTAGCCACCACACGTACACAATAGATGTAGTAGCAGACTTAGCCTAAAACTTATAGTATCCTAATATTTATTATTCTGCTGTAAGGATATTAAAAACAATATTTAGTTTTCTGCTAGTGTGAAACCAAGTATCTTAAATGCTTCATGGTACTAGCCATGTCTATATTCTGTTTTTTTTTATATTTATATACTTGCCGTATCGGCGTATCCTTGTTTTCTAAAAATGCTGTATCAACGTATCGCCGTATCGGTATCGCCGTATCCGTATCCCGTATCGGTGCAACGTAGCCTCAGCCATGACTGTGCACATTCTTTGGAGTCCGCCATGGCTAGACCTTGCTGTAGATACTTTGAATCGAGCTCCCTATCTTCTTCCTTGTGTTGCGATCATAGTCCGGCATGGCCCCTCCATTGGTGCCTCCGTCGAGGAACACGACATGGAGTCTGGATTGGAGGTAGAGGATGTCGCGATAGGAGGCATGACCATGGTGGAGGATGCTCACCAACCGTTCAACCAAATGACTCAACGAGGTAAGCTTACCTAAATATGGATGTGGTGACTCTATTCAAGCTAGACTTAGGCCTTGTTTAAATACACCTAAAAACCCAAAACTTTACAAGATTCTCCATCACATAGAATCTTGCGGCATATGCATGGAACATTAAATATAAATAAAAAAGATAACTAATTGTACAGTTTACCTATAAATCACGAGACGAATCTTTTAAGCCTAGTTGCTCCATGATTGGATAATGTTTGTCAAATAAAAACGAAAGTGCTACAGTGTCAAAATCCAAAAAAATTTTAGATCTAAACAAGGCCTTAGCTAAAACGAGTAAACCAAACAACAGTCCCTTGCATTAGGAGAGCCAGGCTTGTGTTGCCCTAGTTTAGCTGCCTAGCTAGGCCAGGTCTAAAACTCAAACCAAACACACCACCAAAGAGGGGTGAATTAGATTCCCAAGCCAACCAGATTTTATATGAAATTTTTAGAATAAATTCTTCAAAAAGTATCCAATTTTTTTTCCTAAAATAATTATTCATTAAAATATACTAAAAATTGATTTAATATTAAGATTTATAAATTTACTCTAACTTAGAAAAATATGAAACTGTATTCAAAATTTTCCTACAACCATGCTCTATCTTTTTGTTCCTTACTTAGAATTATTTGAATCTTACATTATCTCCTAAACTTTGAAACTGTTTGAAATATGAAATACAGACCAAAACAAATCCTTGAACTATCACGAAAGCCTGATTTACCTCTATCGTGACCTGTCGTGATGCCATGTAGGACTATTGACATGACACCAAGTTAGCCAAAACCAGTTTCAAAATTCACAAAGGTAAATTGGATGGTTTCAAGAGTCTAAAAGTCTGGTTTTCTAATTTTTTTCTAAGGGCCTATTTGGCTCGCGCGGTAAAGTTTACCGTCCGTCACATCAAATGTTTCGACACATGCATAACGTATTAAATGTAGACTACTTTCTCCATCCCAAATTATAAGTCATTCTAAGAATCTTAAAGAGTCAAATTATCCTAAATTTGACCAAATTTATATGATAAAATAATAATTATTATGATATCAACTAAATATCATTATACTCATCCTTAATTATATTTTCATAGTATATTACAAATCGTAATATTTTTCTCTATAATTTTGGTAAAACTTGAAAAAGGCTTTGACTCTCCAAGATTCTTGAAATGGCTTATAATTTAGAATAGTATTTATGAAACTAAAAATATGGCTAGAAAGTAATTTATGAGACAAATCTTTTAAGCCTAATTAGTCCATGATTGAACACTAATTATCAAATAAAACGAAAATACTACCGTAGCTATTCTTTCCCTACTACTTAATTACAAAAATTTCAGGCTGCCACAGAAATCTTGTGCCTCCCCCTCTGTCCGCCTCGGTTCCGTGTGAAGAGAAAAACAAAATAAAATAGTTTTAGAGAGTTCCCAATGCAAAATTTTATGTATATATCAAATAAAAACAAACAACAATATCATAGTGCAGGTCCTCTTCTTCGAGCAGCTCCAGCTTCGGAGCTCCATCGCTGAATGCCTCATGATCTCAGAGCCCCTCGATGGCGGTGGTGGTGTCGGTCCATCACGGCAGCTTGG